>NC_045734.1:25564073-25576712 GCF_008692095.1 Etheostoma spectabile | reverse complement strand
GATTCCACCCAACGCTCTTTGCCAAGTCGAAATCTCTACTTTCATTACTTTCAGGGCGTCTTATTATATTTTATAGCATTTGAAAACCAATTGAAGTGTTTTTGAAATACACTGTAAGAAATTTCTGTTTATTAACAGTTGTGTGACTGTGTGTTTTCTTACAGAAATTGTCCATTGAAAGTGATTCAGAGTTGTATTTGTGTTCATTTATATTTCAGATTGCATTATGGGAACTTTATCTGTGCTCCGTCTGCATTTTACCAGTAGGTTCCTGGATAAGGGAGCGTCAAAAGCCTCAAAAAAGCTTCAAAAGTGGAACAAAAAGCGTTGAAAATGTTGTGTAAAAAAAGTGCCCAAAAGTAAATAAGAAGCGTTAAAACCAGCGTCAAAATGACTTTATCTGAGAGAATGTGAAATAACATTTGAAATAATAGAAAATGTTCTGAGTTTTTACTTCAGTTTTTGTTTTTAATTACGGTTAATGAGCTGCCAGGACTTTTTTTCTGTTATTTTACGGATTTATTTCTTAGAGTGAGTAAAAGTTGACATATTCCAGTCTTTGATTATCCATCAACATCCATTCCTTTAATTTTAGTCTCAATAATTCTTAACTTCTCCTTTTCTACCTCAAACATTAGGTATAATTTCCTATAAATGAGGTTTATTGACCATAAATTCCCAAAATAACTGTAAAACTAAAGTTAATAAGTCAGTGTTAAAAACGTCAAAAAAGAGACAAACAAAAGGGACAAAAACGTGAGAAAAAGTTTAAAAACATCGATAAAAAGCGTCGACAAAAGTGTTGATTTTAAATTTTGACGAGAGACAACACGAGGGTTAAGTTAACACCACAGACATCCCATATTCGCTATGCTCTGCTCCTTTAGATGAAATACTCATTTCACATGGACTGGCATTTAATGTAATCTGGGGTTTTGAGGAAATGCCAACACATCAACATTCTGAGATCTCCTACTTCCTTCCACTATCATTTCCATCCATTCTTCCCTTACCTCTTCCTATCCTCCATATCTCTGCCTCTCACTCCTTTCCCCTCTTGATCCCGTATGCCTCTGCACCATCTTTCTCTAATCTCTCCCGGTGTTCATCCCCGAGGACCTATGCAGAGGGAGAACACCGCCATAAACCTTGGCATTCAAACCAATGCAGCTCATGAATTTTAATACTTATAATGCGAGAGTATGGCGGGCAGGTGGGCAGGCGTGCAGTGTTCAGACTCTCTGCGTGTCTTTGCTCTGTCGCAGCGAGGCGATAATAAAACCTCTCTGACGTCATGGCCCCAAGGTCGCTCTCACAGCCCTCTCAGGTGCTCAGGGAATCGGGTTTTATCGCGCCTGTTTGGGCTTATCTCAGCGCAGAGCCTGCAGGCCAAGGTCAATTTCATGCCTGGGCTAGGGGTGGTCATGCTGCGGGACGGGGCGGGGCGGGAGGGGGGGTAGGAGTTGCTGTTGTGGGCAGCCCAGGCGGGTCAATAGCAGCAAAATATGAACCATCATTTGACCAAAGCCAATGGTCCACTGCCAGAACAGAATGATGCCCCGGAGGTTGTTCTGCTCCACTGTGCTGCAGGCTCCAGCGTCATGCTTCCAATGGAAATGAAAATGAGCTGGCATCTTCTGTCAGCCGTTGCATCCGTTTATCCAGGAGATAGACAGAGTCATGGACAGGGATTATAGAGACGCTAACAATGGTAAACATGAAGTTCAGTTTACTGATTATAGGGAGTATTATTCAGCCTGTAGAACCCGTTCTGTTGCTCTGCAGGATCTACCCTGATCATTTCATCTGGGTCCTTTTGGTGTCGGCTTATCTTTGGCTCATAGACTACAGATTTAAAACAAATCGAATGCCTGGGTTACAACCTGGACATGAGAAGGTGAAGAGATGCCATCGAGTTGCAAAATGAGAAATGTAGGATCCACTTGTAAGAGTATAACTGGTCCTTCACACTGATTGTGGTCAAGGTTTTCCAAGAGCGGACTTCTTCTCTGCTGTAGCCAATCATTGCGACGCGGTATGTGAAACCGCATCAGCGTTTTACAAAATCTCGGAGGTGTGCAGCTTGCCAGCCAGACCCTTTGGGACAGTCGCCTAGGCCCCAGTCGGGTAACATCGGTATCCACACTGCCCCAACGGTGCTGACTGCAAGAAGCATCAGATCCTTTAATCATCTGCCTCTGCTGCTTTGGTTTTGACTGATAGTTATTTATTTATTAAATAGCAAACTACATCTTCAATTTAGGGAATTACTGGCCCGTTCACCAACATTGTAAAGTTTTTCCTGTGGCTTTAGGGTTGTTGGTTAGATAGCTAGATACCCATCTAATACTGGATGTCTGCATCCACACAAATACAATGGAGGTAAAAGAAATGTCAAAAGCATTAAACAAATGCAACAGCTTCTAGAAACAGTGTCCTGTTGGTAAAGTATTTTAAAATCTGGGCACATAAACTACTAGTCATTTTACAAAGGTAGGTGGTACTTGCCATAAAAGTGGTCTGGCAATTTGCACTTCTACACGTGAGTGCAGATGCATCAGTCCAAATGGAGACAGCCTATCCTAACACTGTCAAAACCACAAACTAACACAGTGGGTATATGATGGACACATAGTGTAACAGGTTGACAAATTAGGGATCACCAATAATTAGCATGATGCCGTGGATCGGGAGGATGTCACGTCTATCTTCTCTAAAAGTAAGCCACACACTAACACCGCAGCCTCTGCATGGACATTACAATTCCTTCTTTCTTTCTTTCTTTCTTTCTTTCTTTCTTTCTTTCTGCTTTTGTTACTTTATCAACCTATCCTTGTAAAATAGTGGAATATTTTTTGTTACCTTGACAGCTTAGTGAATTATTATTTAACCTTTACATTATTTATTGAGCCCTGCATGCTATTAATAAAAACTCCAGGATTGTTGTAGTGGATTAAAGTGCGTATATATGCCACTGTAGGACGGGTAAACAAATACCACTACACCTGCATGACTACAGGGACAGGTAAAGAGGATACCAGAGTCAACAATAGGGATTCAAGTTACTTCATGTAAGAAAGAGCATTATAAGCCTAAACATTAGTTCTATATGAAGAGTGGGTTACATAAAAATGCTTTCTGATTTTGTTCATTTACCAACCTATCCTTGTAAAAAAGTGGAATATTCTTTGTTACCTTGACAGTTTAGTGAATTATTATTTAACCTTTACATTATTTATTGAGCCAAGCATGCTATTAATAAAAACTCCAGGACAGTAAGAGCTAAACTGTTGCTTCATTTATCCAATTTCCCCCACCACGGAACAGGTGGGCCGGTCTTCCTGGGCCCAACTCCGTCCCTGATACATTGTAGTCTGGATGTATCCCCATTGTTGCAGTGGCCGTTTAGTTTTGTTAAAATCCTGTTTTCTGATGTTTTTGTGGTGATCAAACAAAAAAACACTGTCAGATTTCATTTATAACTTTCCTTCGAGCTCGTATCAATTTCAGTAACTCGTCTCTAATCGATGTTGCACTCCTCCTTTGATGTCCCGCTTTAACTACCCATTAATCTCTCCACACGGGCAAAAGCACAAAAGCCTT
The DNA here is from genome assembly GCF_008692095.1 of Etheostoma spectabile. Lineage (NCBI taxonomy): Eukaryota > Metazoa > Chordata > Actinopteri > Perciformes > Percidae > Etheostoma > Etheostoma spectabile. Next base: position 25,573,109 of record NC_045734.1, on the reverse strand, counting down.
TTAACAGGACCACGGGCCCCATTCTGTCATCGACCTCTCGTGAATTAGATTCCCCCGGCCGCGGACGGCAGAGAGGATGAAGGGGAATCAGGTTAGAGAGCAATAAGATTAAATGAAGAGAGTGCTGCTTTCAAAGGGTTCTCCGTGCTTAGACGTTTTAGTCTAACTGCTGCTGGGTGCAGGGAGGCCATTTTTATTATCTAGCATTACATAGGACTTACTTTAAACCCCGTCGTTGTCCTCGTGTTGTCCTCGTGTTGTCCTCGTGTTGCCCTCGTGTTGCCCTCGTGTTGCCCTCGTGTTGCCTGTGTTTGCCCTCGTGTTGCCCTCGTTGTTGCCTTCGTGTTGCCTTCGTGTTGCCCTCGTGTTGCCCCTCGTGTTGCCCTCTGTTGCCCGTGTTGCCTTTCGTGTGCCTTCGTGTTGCCCCCATGTTGTCCCCATGTTGCCCTCGTGTTTGCCCTTGTTGCCCTCGTGTTGCCTTCGTGTTGCCCTCGTGTTGTCCTCCTTGTTGTCCTCTTGTTGTCCTCTTTGTTGTCCCCTCTTGTTGTCCTCTTGTTGTCCTCTTGTTGTCCTCTGTTTTCCTCTGTTGTCCTCATGTTGTCTTCAGTTGTCTTCATGTTGTCTTCATGTTGTCTTCATGTTGCCCTCATGTTGTCTTCATTTGTCCTCATGTTGTCCCCATGTTGTCCTCATGTGTCCCTCATGTGTCCTATATCAATGTTCTTTTTAATTCCCCAAAATACCATGATTGATTCCAACGCTCTTTGCCAAGTACAAATCTCTACTTTCATTAATTTTGGGTCTTATTCAATTTTATAGCATTGTAAAAACAAAGTCCAGTGTTTTGAAATATGTTGAGTAAAGTTGACATATTCCAGTCTGTGATTATCATCAACATCCTTCCTTTAATTTTAGTCTCAATAATTCCTAATTTTTGCTTTTCTAACTCAAACATTAAGTATAATTTCCTATTAAGGAGCTTTCTTGACCATAAATTCCAAAAATAACTGTAAAATCAAAGTTAATAAGTTGAATCTGGACCCGGTGGGTGTTGACGGGCGGCGGAGCACGGCCCAGACACTAGCAGCATCTCCCACATCATGAAAATGTTGAATCATCCCTAAAAGCTGCAATGTGCATCTAATAACAACACGGTGCTACGGTGGATTACACCTCAACGGTGATAAGAAATACATCACGGGAAACAGGTGGAGGAAGTTCAAAGCAATTCCTCTTACCTTTCAAAACTTTCATAGGAAGTTTTGTTTATCCCAACAGCCAGACCAGAATTACAGGCTATCTCAAAGGGTTTTCTGTTTCTCCCGTCTAAAGTGGATTTAATTATCAGTTTCTTTGACCAGGCTATCAATAAACCACATACCAACGTCCCTATCTGATGAGGCAGCGTGCCGCATGGATCATCAGATACAGATGCTGAACACAGGGATCAAATCAACCCTGATTGGTTCTCTCTGCCGTGCACCAGCAACTATTTATGCTGTAATTAATTCCTCCGCAGCCGCACTCAATGCCTGTCCTTTGATGGTTGATATTTATACAAGATGAGAACTTCAAACACAGGCAATTGGAGAAGCAAGAATACACAGGATACACATTAGTGTATGGAGCATGTGCAGATATGAGTATTCCTTGGGACGGATATAAAAACAGACCCATTCATATTTACAGACACACACATAGGCTGTTCCTGCACAAAAATATATGCATATGCTACATTTAAGTAATGCCGCACAGCGTCCTGCTTTGCCATGAACTACTACAATGAACTTCTACAAACTACTAATTTTTTTTCTATTTTTATTGCCACTACTCTTCATTCTACCCCCAACCGGCTCGTCAGAACACCACCTAAGCCGAAAGCCTGGGTCTGGTCGTGACCGAGGTTTTGCCTAAAAGTTTTTCCCCGCCCACTGTCGCAACTGTTGCTTGCTCTGGAGGAAACTACTAGAACTGTTGGTCCTTTGTAAATTCTGGAGTGTGGTCTATCTGTAAAGTGGTCTGAAGATAACTCTTGTTATGAATTGATACTATAAATAAAATTGAATTGAATTGAATTAAATGATACATATGTTAAAGAGCCTTGCCGCCATCTTGAGGTTGCCCGGCAACCAGCAGAGAAACCATTTCCATTGGTGCTATTCATATTACCTAGGCAACTTTCTTTAACTCTCAGACAGGGCAAAGCTAGCCGTATACCCAGAAGAAGATGTATCAGAGATATGTCATTTTCCGAGACACAGAATACTTTTGTATACTTTTTTGGGTTTGGGTCTTCTCGTGGGTTTTGATGACAAGAATAAAAAAGTACAAAAAGTACAGCCTTACTCTTTGCATTAAGTGCACATGCCTCTCAATTCCTCTCACAGTGTGTGGGGAGAGCTGCTTCCTAAAGACCCCCGCATACAACAAGGATGTCAAAAGGAAGAACGATTTCCAGACAATGGAGCACCTCTGTGAGAAAACCCCTGTGCTGTGTAATTATGCACATCCAGGCATCACGAGCTCCAAAGCATTGTTTCATATTCATATTCTGTGAGAATTAGTATGCCGAGGAGTCCCCACTGTTTTACTGTCAGGGCTCTGAATGTCAGCCTTGTACTTGCTGATTATAGTGATATGTGAGAGATGAGAGGCAGATGGGAGCGCGGGGGGGAATGCCGATAGGTACTCATTCTGAGCGAGAGCCTTATATAAATTCATAACATTATAAACAGATCAATTGAATATACACGCTCGCAACAGCCCAGGCAGATATGAAGACCAGCAAATGAAGATGGATCATTTTCATCTCGTCTTTGAGATGCAATCTGAGGGGTCGCGTGAATATCCAAGCAGCGATGCTCGCACTTTAAATCGCCGGAGGGGAAGAAAATAACTGTTTTCATTCATCACACGACTCTACATCTCGACTCCAAACATTCTGCGTGACATGCTGTGTCGTATTGTGTAAAAGCAGAGGGAAAACATTGGGGGGGGGGGGTCCTCCATCTTGCTGTGTCACAGCATCAGAGATTGATTTTTTTTGGCATTGACTGGTGGGAGTAATGATGAAGCTGGGAGGAGGGGTCTCTGCGTCGGCCCTCGTTAGCCCGGCCTGCTGGTGGTAAATCCTCCAGCAGAAACACAGCGTCTGTGACTGTGTGTGTGTGTGTGTGTGTGTGTGTGTGTGTGTGAATATGTGTGTGTATGAATGTGTGTGTGTAGACCTAGAGGCAATACCAAACTCAAGGTGCGATCTAATGGCTACATACAGTACAAGCTTTCCTATTATCTTTCATTGTGCGCTGTGACATGTTCTTGTTGTGCAGTAGATCCTCTCCTGCTGTCTCCCACCACCTTCCTCTGTGGAACCGGTGACTTCGCTACATTCAGGGGTCTCATGTATAAAACCATGTGTAGGATCCTTACTAAAAGCGTACGCCCCAAAAGACAAAAATGGCGTGAGCCAAACGAAGCCGTGCGTGTACACATGTGTAAGCCATGTTCCCTTTAGAAATCACAGATTACCCACAAGTGTGCGTACGTGAATCAGCCTCTCATCCCGCCCTGTGCACCCCCATTTTTAACCATAAATAGTCAATGCAAAGCACCTTGTGAATGCTGTTTCAGTCAGCATGACCCCGGCAGTTGTTCTTTGGTTACGCCAAATCATGACAACTGGTGGGGAAAAAGCAAAAAAACTTCCGACGATTGTGAATTGCTGCAAATTAAACTATAATTTTGGCTTGTTTGTGCATAGTGATGTTAACCCGATGTATAGACTATCTATATTAACAATATAGTTTGGAAATCTCCTTCACAAAACACCTGACCGGATTGGAAAAAACTACATTTGACTGTCCAGCGTTAACAGATCTGCCTCTCACTTGCAGTGAAATAGAAACGTCGCCACAAAACATGGAATCTGACAGCTCTCCTGTCCTAAGTGGAGAAAACTACGCTCAATTAGATCCATTAGAGTGTGTCTCCAAATAATAGTTATGAATAATTAATGAAGTCACCACACCGCTGTGCCTCCTGCAGACTGAATGCACACAGCGCCGCTCTCACTTCGGAGATGCACATATTGATTTTCTACTTCCATCCAGTGTGGAAACTCTCCTCCCTGTAGTCCCTGCTCTCTGCCTCCGGTACAGGTCGGGGTTTTCATGTGGAACGGTGCTGACGTCTGCTGGCCGGCTGAAGGTAACGCATGAGCAGTGGGCTTACCCAGCACCAGATTCCTCTGCTCAACCCCCCCCACAAAACACATCAGCAACACAGCTGTGACACATCGTCACCCGCCCCCCCCCCAGCACATGCATACCTTACTGTACTCCCTCTGCCCCGTCTGAAAGGATCCCCCATCACAGAAGGTTTGCTTATCCTGCGTCTATGAATCTAATTTGTTATATTTGTGCCGCTCACATAAATAATTCTAACACACAAAGATGAAATTGCACATGAGCCGGTGAATGAAAGAAAGAAAGAATGGGATATTCTGCAATGCAGGAGGAGAGTCTTTATTATATTTAATCCTGTCGTTGTCAGCAGTTGTGTTAATATGCGCAGAATGAGAACTAAACAGTGTTCCCAGCCACTGAAGACGCGTGTTAGCAGCTCGGGGTGCTCTCCATGTTCAATCTGCTGCGTTTGGCAATCAAATCCAGGAGGAAAGTGATTATTGGCGACTATTCGGTCCCCGCCTGCTTCCCATATTGACTGTTGCTCCGAGCGGCAGCAACAACAGACGCAATTGGCATTCAGAAAAGAGGACACAAAGGCACACTTATTCTCCAAAGATATTAAAACGAATCAGTTGTGCCCCTTAATGGAAGTATGGCTCCATTCTTCTCGCTCCTTTAAAAGAGACAAATTGAGGTGTTATCTGAGCTGAGGAAGGCATTTTTTTATTTTCCGGCCAGGATCTCTCCCGTTGGCATTTCCTATCAGGTGTCTGTTTATTTCCACCAAACATTTATCAAGCTGCGTCTCCCTCCCCCCCCCCCCCCGCCTTGTTTTGATCAGCTATGTTAAGAGAATATTAATAAATCAGTCAAACAACTCTAAAATCACAAATTTGCGTGTGTGTGTGTGTTGTGTGGGGGGGGGGGGGGGTTGACAGAAGGCTTCTTGATGAGTTTTAGTTGAAGTTACAAAGTGTGAGTGTGAGTGAGTAAGTGAGATGTGGGAGTGAAGTACATTTCATGTTATAAGACTATCGCAGAATCACAGAAAACTCCACTGTGACCAGAGCGCCTCATTTTCACTTCAATTCTACTCAAAGTGACTCTGCCCCAACATGTTGACACTGAAAAATCTCTGTCAAATCCATTTTTGTATGGATTTTACTGACAACACACCACTATCTGCAAGTACCCGGCGATGATTTTCCATCTACCCACCATTATTTTAACTCTCTTCATTGCCTTATGCAAAGAAAATTAAATATCGATATGTATCCTCGCAGTTCTGTGCAGGACATACAGCATAAGTCTCCGGAGACTTCATTAAAAAAAGTTGAAATGTTTTGATTTTTTCCAGATTCAGGGGAAAAAAAAAAACATTCAGACACATGCAGCAAACAATTCTCATATGAAAAATTCATCCCCTCGCCATAGAGCTTATGTTCAGGGTGCAGGGGGTCTGGAAGCCCCTCGGGGGGTGCAGAGGGAAGGAGGCAGACACGGGGTTATTATTTCTATTTCCATACAGTAATCCATACCCACTGTTCATATTAGAGGGGCACGCCAATGACTGACTCACTAACATTGTCCTTCCATAAAGTTACAGTACTCAGTGGTGTAGTCTAATGTATTGTAGTGGCCAGAATCTGCCTTTGAGTGAGGGGGGGGGGGCATCCCATAGTGGGGGGTCTGGGTGTCCTCCCAAGGGAAGTTTTGATAATTAGTGACTTAAATTCCTTGGTTTAGATATCCTTTTATGCACCAATATATGGTGGGAATACCTTTATTTAGCCTATGTGAAGAATTAAAACAGATGACAATTCAAAATAAATCAAAAATTTAACGGAAAGTATGTTGTTAAGTGTCATTGGGCATTTAAGTGGGTGTATGGAAATCCCCATATGGACCAAAAAGTCGAGTCTGGAGAGGTGCCACTTCACCTCCTGGGCACTGCCAGGTGCTCCTTAGCAAGGCACCATCCCCCCCCCAACTGTTCAGCTGGCAGCTCACTCTGACATCTCTGCATTGGTGCATGTACAGGTCCTTTGTGCGATTACTAACAAAGTTGGGGATTAATAATTACATTTAAAAAAAATGCTTACTTTTTTTGGAGCCGCAATTGTTGTTTTTAACAAACAGTCGCCTCTCCGTCACACACAACTACACCCCGCCGTAGCTGCACTAGCTCCCAGAGGACTTGGTCGGGCCACGGTGGCTCAGATACAACCAGATCGCGTAGAATCCTGACCAGATATATTCTTATGCGATGTCTTGATAGTGAAGGGAAAATGAAGCGTCATTAAACTTCTTGAATCATTTTCTTTATTTTCTGAGCCCTACAGATGGGGCTCATTGTTTCTCAAAGCCCGTTGGATTGCAACTCCTTGCCATCTAGTCATCAGAAAGTAAAGAAGATGGTTCATAAAGCTTCATTTGGCCATCACTTTGGGCCTCTCTTTATATTATGAAAATCTAGATGACATGCAAGGTTAACAGTACATGCCCCCATTTAGCTGTATGGGCTTTCTGTTGCGATCTGTAGAGTCCCAACCCTGATGACATCACCAACTTCATTTACTCAGAGTTAACGAAGCTGCTCTCACCGGCTGAGTGGTAGTACTAGTAAATCAACAGAACGCACCTTTGTTGTCTGTAACTACTGTACATTTGAGTCCCAGGAGGATAACTGACTGATGTCTTAAGCTAAATTGCAACAAGGAATAGAAAAAAAAACAGTCTCTAGTGGCCCTGTCATTTTCAATTAAGCTCAGCCATCAAAACATTGGATAATTCATTACCACACCAACAGTTTGCAACCCATCTTACCTTTTGTCTATAATGCTGAGCAACCGGGAGACTCAGCTGGTCTGGAGGTCTACAACCTTGGTATCTTAAAGAGAGATAACTGTTGCGGGGAACGAAGGAGGACCCAAAATCAGAGGATCAGCAGGAAGGAGGGAAGGAGCTTCAAAAAAGGCTTTATTGATACAGTCCAACAAAAACAGGGAGAAAAAGGCAAAACCCAAAAAGTTCAATCGAACAACAAGCACAGGGGAAGGAGATAATAAAACGGGGTAAACTCCACAGGGGAAAACTCACGAGGGATAACCAGGAAAAACTCACAGGGAATGTCAGGAACGAGACAGGACCGCGGACTTGACCATGTGGACGCGACATAAGGATCTGACACTAGAGAGAGGTTAAGTACAAGAGGTGAAGAGGTAATGGGGAACAGGTGAGACGTCAGGTGAATCACATCAGGGCGGGGCGGGATAATCAGACTGACAAAAGCAAAGCTTGGCAAGACTAGACAAGACAAGACAAAATAAAACAGGAAGCAGAACGAACAGACACTCACAGGGGAACACGAGACAGGGTCGACAACACAAGAGAGAAAAATGATCCCAACAAGACTCCGACCGATGACAGAAAACTGCCTTTTTGTCAGAACCCAACCTGATTAATGCACTTTCTTGCATACTGATGTGTTTTTGTTGCATTGACAGTTCTGGCCTGCAAATGCAAAAGGCACAGAAAGTAATAATAATAATTGCTTCCCACTTATAGTACAGTGTTTATTCAAAAAACTGTAGGTATAAATGTCGCAATAGACAAGAGTTTTAAATTTATAATTAGGGTCTCAACTATGCTCAAATCGCACAAGTCGCACTGCTGCTTGCTCTGTAGGAAACTACTAGACCTGTTGGGTCCTTGTAAATTCTGGAGTGTGGTCTAGACCTGCTCTATCTGTAAAGTGTCTCGAGATAACTCTTGTTATGAATTGATACTATAAATAAAATTGAACTGAATCTTTTTTCTCTTTGTCTTTATTTGAGTAGTTCTTCCCAGCTACGCGCTATCCTTATTAAGATCAATAACTAAAGCACTGCAAAATACTGTAACTGTAACATTTCCAGCTGCGTGATGGATGAAGTTGCAGCCCCGAGCCCCGCACACGATCCGTCAGGAAAAACCCGACCCGGTTCCTGGCAGGGTGAACACATATGCAGCGAACACAGACTTGTAAAAGAAGACGAGCAAACATGATAAGATGAAGAAACTGTTGCAGCAGCAATCCACTGAATGCATAGAGAACCATGAATAATCCCTGTTCTTCACCCTTCTCCAGATGGTTTAATTACTGGTTGTGGACAGCACACAGCTTGCCACGACTACTGAGCACATCTCAGCAGTCAGCTACTTAAACATTACAGTATCATTTCTCCACCCGAGCACCCCCCCACTGGGTCTCTGCCAGAGCTAAATGTGCAGCAGCTTCACATGAAGAGCTTATAACACAGAAGAGTCATCCTATCTTTCTAAAGGGCGCCAACTGAATCACCCAAAGAAGATTGCTGTCAAAAACATGATTTTCTTCCCAGGCAGAGTGGTGTATGTGCACCGGCCCCAGGCAGTTGTCACCATTTTTAAAGCTTAGAAGACTAAATTACAGAGTTATCAGATTCTTAGACTATATTTGTATACTGATCAATACATATTCATCACTAGGGCTCAGTACCGAAACCCGGTGCTTTAACAACCCGTCTCTACCGGACCAAGTGAATTTGGTTCCTCATTTCTGGGCTTGTTAAATGCCTGCACAGATGTCTGTAAAACGGATGTTACGAGCAACATTAGCATCACTGCATGTGACACTAGTTAACATTACAGTTGACAGCAGGTAACGTTAGCCTACCGTTAGCTTGTAGCTGGCTGGGACAGTTCAAATGCTGACAGCTAAACGTGTTTAGAGCGTTATTTATTTCACTGGATGAGGAGTCCAACACTGGGATGTCCAACAGTCTGCAGCTACAGACACAGAGTAAACTAGCTGCACTATGGCCACCGA
>NC_045734.1:25559104-25564063 GCF_008692095.1 Etheostoma spectabile | reverse complement strand
ACGTAATGGTGAGTTCAATTGCACCTTGTAAACTCCTGGTGCATTCAATGTTGTTGTAAAGTACCCTTCTGCCATCTGGTGGTTCTTCTTTATATCTTTGAACAGCAATTGACTGGTGATATAAGTTATACCATTTCGACCAAATGACCTTTGTTTTGTGCCCTTTTGTTAAAAGTATGGGTTCAGGCACCTTTTTGGCACTGGCATCATATAAAGGTATCATTTTTGCACTGGTATCGGAAAAGATCCAAACAATACTCAGCCCTATTAAATTCATCACCTACGCAAGGTGCAGTTTAGACCAGGAGTTTCCAAAATCTGACACGTTAAGAAGGCCTTCAGACAAAATCCAGATAAAAGGAGAATTCCGTGAGTTACCCTGTGGCGTTTTATTAGCCTGTACAGTATTTCTTTCCATTTTGTCAACTTGGCACCAATAAAAGTATCTAGAATTAGCTTTTAGCAGTTCCTTTCTGCAATGTACCCATGGATATCCAGACAAGTATCACTGGATTACTTTGATGCTGAAGAAAAGGTGAAAACATGAGGATTCTCAGGTTCAGCAGTTAGTAGCAGTATTTGCAGGATTTATTTACATTGGAGATGATGAGTGATATCCTCTCACTGTGTATCATTTATTTTTGTTCCGATTTGGCAGAGAAGGAGTAGCATTTTTCTACGCAAATTGTGGCAATTTGGAGCTAATAGTTTTAAAGTGCCTTAATTGCCTTCATGAGCTGTGTGTCACAGCCACTGCTGCTGCTGCTGATGAGCGGCCATACTCAGTGGGCCACATTACAATAACTAATTTCCCATTGTTTTGCACCTGTCCCTTTGTTACAACTCTCCTGCGCCCCATGGGGGGGGTGCGCCCCACTGTTTGAAAACCTTTGTTTTAGGCCATTGCAGGGCTGCAACTAACAATTCATTGTCGATTAATCTGTCGATCATTATCTTGATCAGTAGTTTGGTCTCTAAAATGTCAGAAAATGGTGGAAAACGAGGATCAGTGATTCACATTTAGATGGTATCAGAGACGTTTTACTTTTTATTTAAACAGATTTTTGAAATAACTCGCTAACAATGTGATAGTTGGCAAGTAATCAGTTAATCTTTGCAGGCCACGATGAGGAGCCGGTGTGTAAGATTCTTGGTCTAATTCAAAAGAAGTCATCCTTAATCAGTAATATGGAGCAAATGCACATTACATATATAGATATCACACTGCCAATCCTCCCACTCAGTTTACCGCCATGGGACTGTCTGTGCAAATATATCAGAAGACATATAAGGTATAAATACAGTACAAAAATATACAAGCAAACAGGCATGTAGTACAATCTCTCAAACATTGCATAACCCTCTGTGTGTGTCTGTGTGTGTGTGTGTGTGTGTGTGTGTGCTATCTTCACTCAGACCTTTTTTATTCCACTCCTGCTCAATGCCTCCATCTTCCACTGTCGGGGCCCCGGCCCGGCACTGTGATGAAAATGCATGCTTCATCAACTTTGTCACAAAGTCTATGCATTGTATAGTATAGCACGGCAGGCAGGGAGGCTCCAGAATACCAATGAGCCGCCGGTGCTGTGTCCCTGTCAGCTCCCCGAAACATCCAGGAGCACAACACTGGCGAAAACAATCCCGGGCTAAGCTTACATCACCTCTCAGCACACGGTAATCTCTTTCCAAGTAAATAATTTGCTGAGCACCCTGACATATCAAGTTGGGCTTTGAACATGCTAAAGAGTTGTGGTCTGTTCACTGAGATTAAAGCACGAGTGAAGCTTCACATCCTATTACGCTAGATTAGAAGAAAGGCAAAGGCCCAGGAAATTGCATCACCTGTCGGGTTTCGCTGCTGCAGATTATTACCGCCGCTAAATCCCATTTGCAGCGTGAACTGGCTCGTTTTCTGAGGAATTGTCTGAGCACGTGGACGGGGGAGCGATTATCTAGCGTGGAATGGTTCTCTGTTTTGTTAGCTTCTAATGTCTTTAGTCACATGTGATGAGCTTTATATAGAAGCACATACAGAACCGCAGAAAGCAATGCCGCTGCAAGACAGCAGCATGTAAAGCTAGAAGTGTGAAGCTGAGGCTCCCATGCGGACTTATTACGACCAGACCAACGCGTAGGACAGAAGAAAACACCATGCTGACGGCGTTGCCATGGTGTTAGACTCCTGAAACACCAAGTTGACCTCAAAGCGGTCGAGAAGCCGACTGATCCAACGCCGTGTGTTGCTACGGGCCCTGTGAGAGATGACAGTTTCAAGACCATCACAATGGGTTTCACTTTTCCCTCCAATATAGTTCCAGATCCAATAATCAACATAATAAAGACAGCTGGACTTGGTCCAGACCAAAAGACACATTGGGCAAGACCAGCGGCCGAGACCGAGACAAGTCCGACATGGCGAGAAGTAATCCACCTAAGAATAGGTGGAGATTGAAACCTCTCAGGTTCATTTGCAGTAACGAGTGTACTATTTGGCAGCTTGAAAACTGGAATTGAAGGAATTGAAGGAAGGAAATGAAGTCCTAACAGTAATATACAGGCTTATATTGCAATCTCTTAGACCTAAATGTAGGCCTATGTACCTATACACCCCCCCCCTCCGACCCTGTCTCCTGACAGCAGAGGGACTGGAACAACAAGCCCAAATATGTCGGTCAATGGTAGAAAGAAATTGATCACTTGTGGCCATTAACGACACTTCAAGAGACAAACAAAAACCTGAAGAATAAACAAAAATGTTGTGCCAAGTCATGTTTCCTTTGCTGAATATCACTGCCAAACAAATAACACTGAACCTTTTAAAAGCGAGGAACAGTATCTTGTCTAGATATAGATGTCTAAGATCTCCTAGATGTCTAGGTAGAGCCCCAGTTGGAGCTGTGCTGGACCCTGTTCTCTGGGCAGCGGGTCAGCGGCTCCGTCACTACATTTATGGCGCCCTGTTTTCCTGTTGTGCAGAACCCCACAGGCTGAAACAATGTTGTAGACTTTTTCTGCTGTGCCCCCCCCCACCCCCGCTGATGCAAGACAGAGCCATCTGCCCTTATTCAATCCATGTCTCCTAAAAGAGCCAGATCTGCCATAAAGGATCAGCTGATGACTCCTCCTTCTCCAGTCCAAACTGACTCGAAAACTTGCGTACACGAGGTCAGACCAGACGTGAGATTTTATTGCAGCCTACGCTCAACTTCAAAGTGATAAATGCCGAGCTTTACGTAGGAATCGGCAGACGCCCGTCCTACGCCTGTTTAACGTCAGACACACATTTTTTTAAATGAGGGCCAATGTGTCCTGCACACGCTCACTTCCTCTGGTAACCAACAGGCGATCCAAACTGGACTCTGGACCAGCGTTTCTGTGTGTGTGAGTGTGTTAGTGAGTGAGTGAGTGAGTAAGTCAGTGAGTGTGTGAGTGAGTGAGTGTGTGTTTGTTTATTTCACATGTCATTATTGTAAATTTTAACACAATTTCATGAGGTACACACATATATATATATATATATATATATATATATATATATATATGTATATGCACACATATACATACACATACATATATACATAAAAAAAAATACAAAATACAAAAAAATATAATAAACAAACAAAACAACAGGTAAACGATCCCAGCACAAATTGTAGCTTTTACAGAATAATCAACAATATGAAGAACATTTTTTTTCCTTGAGACGTTTCTTGAAGATGGAGACAGAATGCAACAATTTCAAGTTTTGGTCGAGCTCGTGTGTGTGTGTGTGTGTGTGTGTGTGTGTGTGTGTGTGTGTGTGTGTGTGGTGTCTCATTTTGTCCGGCTCCCATTATTGTGTCCCTGTCACCACACTGGAGCGGTGAACAGAGTAACATTAGCGTTCATTAACAGTGTTGGATTCAACTTTTAGGCGTTGCCAAATGATTGAAAAGTGTTATGAATGAATTTGTAAAAAAAGACCCAGTGACTACGTTTAGGCATCAAAACATTTAGTTGAAACTGGAAAAAAACATAGTGGTTTGGGTTAAAACACCGGTCCCCTTAAGTGGTAGCTTTAAAGTGCTGGGTTTTACGACCCACCCATCCACCTATGTGGATCTTGCAGAAAATGTGGTTCATACAGTAATACATGCATAGAATACATATCAATTACAGTGCATTACTTTTAATAGCTCTATGTACGAATGGTTAATGAGACCAGCCTGGATGCAGTTATTCTCCATCACATATACTCGTTCTATGCAATTGGTCATTTAGTAATTAATTTCTAAAGCTGTCAAAATGTCAGCTATGGTTTTATGTGCTACTGACTGAACCCCCATGTCCCTTAGCATCGACGGCAGTGCAGTAGCTTTCTTACCACTTGTACATGTTTTTCCACACATCATTCTCCCGGTGCAGTACCAATCAACACCTTGCCTCTCTGCCAAGGATAACAGCGGAAAACATCCCAGAAAACATGCAGAATGTGTGTGAGACATCAGGGAGAGAGAGAGAGGAGATAGTGTAGCTTAAGGAGCCTCAGCGCACCAGACCCAGGTGAGCTGAGCTACTCTAACTGGTACCCTGCAAACAGGAGGTCCATGTTAGTCCACACCTCCTCAATGTAGACCGCAAGAACACTCATAGCCACCAAAGGGGCATCACCGATGCGTATGCTCTAGCATTGCTAGGGGATGCAACTACTTTACGGCAGGTGCATTGTTTAAGACCATAGGTGGAAATTGCAGGGGGTTCGGGGGGGTCAGGACCCACCCCATCTGAGGTTGACCCCCCTAAAAAATGATTCAGAACATGCTGTGTATATGACGTAATGTACTGTATGTAAAACACTACAAACATAGCTTAAGAACACCTTGACCCCCCCTCCAGTGCTGTTAAGAGAGGCCCAAGGAAGCGCAGTGTTGACTGGGACGTTTGCCTGAGCTGTTCTCCAGAAAGCTGCAAGAGGCAGGA
>NC_045734.1:25533350-25559094 GCF_008692095.1 Etheostoma spectabile | reverse complement strand
AGCAATGGATCTTTCCCAATAAGCACGTATTCAACGTGTGAATGTGTCAGAAGGCCGCTGAAAACTAGACTCTGGCAAATAGCAAATAGTCAAATTTGCTTAGGAAGGTTCCTAACTGAGCGAAGTGATCCAGAAGTAGTTGAGTGGCTCTATCTCTAGTACTCTATCTGGAAAGTGTCTCGAGATAACTCTTGTTATGAATGGATACTATAAATAAAACTGAATTGAATTGAATTGGCTGCCATGACGAGAGCCGTTTGAGTTGTCTAAGTGATTAGAAAAGGAGCTTCACTGCTTCCTTTGTTACCTCCTTTATCATAGGACGCACTGGAGCAACGTTTACGAAAGAAAATGCCGTCCCACGAGTCCTTGCGGCAGAAAAATTCAAAGTGACACATCACCATGTTGCCGTTGGCAATCTATGACGTGCGCAATGGCGCCGTAACCCTGGACGCACCATGCGTATATTTTATTTTCAGTGAGATGCTACAACAGATCTAATAAGGATAACGTGCTTTATATCATATACAGCGGTTAATGTGGGAGCGTTACCATGCCGGTGAGGATGTGGTCCCAGCCCTGTGAAGGATGAAATAAAATGAGGGACATCCGGTGGAACAGGGTTTTGTTTTTGTTTATTTGAGAGGGCAATTTTTTAATTTTGTAAAAAGCAATATTTTTTATATACACAATATGTTACATTCAGATTTACATTTAATTTCAGTAGATTTACTGTTGTCCTACTGTGACCATTCACCCTTTTTTAGTGTAATATAATAACATAATACTATTTATCCCAACATCATTTGCACTATGGGCCATATTTAACTAATTGTTATTGCACTCATGCCTCTATATTGTTTTTGTTTCTGTTTAGAGTGTGTTTAAATTGTGTACATATTAGTGTGTATATATTGTTTTGGTTGTTTTGTATGTGGAAGCACATTGTGAGAAACAAAATTCCAAAGTAAAATTCCTCGTATGTGTCCTCATACCTGGCAAAAAAAGCTGGTCTGATTCTGTGTTAGTGAGACCCTGGAGCCATATAAGGGCGGGGGGGTGGGGGGGATTAAAACACCACGTAAGGAGTGCAACGCATAACACATAAAATGCGACAAGGTGAAAGACAGATAACAGAGGGAAGTGAGACGGGACGATAACAGAACTGACAGGACCAGACTGGACAGGACACACACAAGGACGTTGTTGTATTAGTAGTGATGATGATCTGTAGTTCACGTTGCGTGGTGGTCACGGTTAACCCGGCACCTGTGCTCCCATCTGTGCCCATGTTTTAGGAAAGCAGAGATGTGTGTGTGCTCTTGGAGAAACACTCTCGACTGAAACAAACCGAAGGAGAAAACGACGTGTGGTCTCAGTGTTTCTACACTGCTGGGGTTCAGGAGAAATCTGAAAACTGTTCCAGGCAGTTACTGGTCTTTGATTTCAGGCGATAAACTGTCGGCTTCCAGATTTGATCAATGTACCAGGATGCTTCCCAAAGGGCTCACGTGGCATTCAAGACTGGCCTCAATGTAATATTTTACAATCCCCTTTTATTATAATCACCTTGTGTTAGAACCGAAGCCCTCTCTGTTTTTAGATGCATAGATGGAAAGAAAGAAAGAAAGAAAAAAAGAAAGAAAGAAAGAAAGAAAGAAAGAAAGAAAGAAAAAAAGAAAGAAAGAAAGAAAGAGCATGTATGTTTCACCCTATAGCTCAGTGAAGGCAAATTGAAATGTCAAAGCCTTTAAGGCTCACAGTAGCATTGTGAATTAAACCTTAATAAATTACTTTTAGCGCCAGGAGACAGCCATCTGGAGCCACGCCGGCCTGCATGGCGGCCCCCCGGTGGCCTGCATGGCGGCCCCTCGCCGGCCTGCATGGCGGCCCCCCGGTGGCCTGCATGGCGGCCCCTCGCCGGCCTGCATGGCGGCCCGGCGCCGGCCATGTTAACTGCCGTGACACTGAGCTGACAACACATGCTAACACCTGTTTCTCCCTACTGGTTCAACGTATTCTTTATTACTTATTCTCCACTGCCTGCACTCGTAGAGTCCCTATACAGCATGGGTCTCAAACTCGCGGCCCGGGGGCCAATTGCGGCCCGCGGGATGATATTTTGTGGCCCCCTACTTGACATCAAAGTTAAGTTGTAGTGCGGCCCGGCGCGTTCTGAAACTTTTTGTCATTGCGCTTGTCACTTAGTGCTACCGAGTAGTCTCCTGACAGCGGCGTAACGTTGTCAAGCTAGCTAAGTACTTGTTGCGGCAAATGCCTGAGGTTTACAATGTGATGTCTGTTGTTGTGAAATCACCAACATATCAGATCTAGGGGCTTAAAGCCAATGTTGGAGGAAATAGTTTTGGTTTTTTTGGATACTTATGCGGCCCAGCCAAACCAGACTCTACTTTCAGCGCCCCCAAGTAGTTGAGTTTGAGACCCCTGCTATACAGCCATATGATTAGGTCTGGATGTTGGTTATCCTTTATGAGGATAAGTCTCTAAGCATCCTCACAGCTCGCGCATATTGCCACATGACTACCGTCATTCCTCAAATAAAGACCGGTAGTCAATTAAAAGCCATATATGCAGAAAAATGATGTCCTGATGCGTTTCCACCATCTTGAATGATTTTCTTTGATTCAAGCAACCAAAGTACATCCGTCACCCTGCCTCGGCGCGTTGTCGTATCTCTCAGCATTTGCATAAAATAGACTTCTCGTCTCTTTTGGCGCCGCCTTGCTCGTGGCAAATGGCAACTCCCATGGAAAATGAATGGCAGCCTGCTGCTCTGTTGCGGTCTCTTGTAGCTAATGTGACTGTAGGGTTAGGTTTACACTTTACAACACCAACACACACTCACTCACACACACCCTACGACACTGACTCCACTGACGTCCACATACCATTCTTTATTTGGTATTGTTTATACATTTAAAATAGTGTTGTCTCATCCTTTGCTATGATCATTTTAGCCCGGTCATGACAAGTGTGTGTGTGTGTGTGTGTGTGTGTGTGTGAGACATCAGGGAGAGCGGGGAGAGACAGGAGATACTGTAGCTTAAGGAGCACACCAGACCCAGGTGAGCTGAGATACTCTAACTGGTACCCTGCAAACAGGAGGCCCACGTTAGTCCACACCACCTCAATGTAGACCGCAAGAACACTCATAGCCACCAAAGGGGCATCACCGATGCGTATGCTCTAGCATTGCTAGGGGATGCAACTACTTTATGGCAGGTGCATTGTTTAAGACCATAGGTGGAAATTGCAGGGGGTTCGGGGGGGTCAGGACCCACCCCATCTGAGGTTGTCCCCCCCTAAAAAATTATGCAAAACATGCGGTGTATATAACGTAATATACTGTATGTAAAACACTACAAACATAGCTTAAAAAAATCTTGACCCCCCCCCCCTCCAGTGCTGTTAAGAGAGACCCTAGAAAGCGCAGTGCTGAGTGTGAAGTTTGGATGAGCTGTTCTCCAGAAAGCTGCAAGAGGCAGGACCAGAGACCGAGCAATGGATCTTTCCCAATAAGCACGTATTCAACCGCCACTAAACAACTCCTCTGAATGCACTGTATTCAAAAAAGGTTTCTTAAACATCATAATAGCGGCATATCCCACTTCTTAATCAGAAAATGCTAAATTCAAAAAATCAGATAATCCAGACGGGATATGTTGTTTACATATCAAATTCGGACTATTGTCATATTCAGAATAATAGTGGAATATAATGGTGCATAATGGTGAATTCTCACTGAGATCCGTTCTCTCAACATGAACTACCCAGAGCTGAGGCTGCAGGTTCCTCTCTGCAGGAGGCTGCTCCGGGGCCATGACCCCGCTCCAGGAAGTTCTCCTCCAGTCCACTCTGCCAGCTGGTATGTCTCTTCCCTCCTAAAGATAACGGTGCAGTAAACTTCCACGTCAGCGAGCTGACGAGAGGTCTCGGACCAGCTGCCCCGGGGCAGACATATCCCTCCTCACCTCCTGCCTCCACGGAGAAGTTCCCAGTCCTGTAACAGGATGTCTCACAAACAGGCCGTCCATATGGGGCGATTATGCAAGCCGCTCATAACGACCCGCAATTACGGGTAATGCTTTATAAGAAGGGTACATGAATTATCATGACTTCATGCCTTAAAGATCAGGAATTCTAGTACTTCATGAACAATCAATGTACAAGAAGTAATAGTGTCTCATGCATGACTTAATGCAGGAACAATATGGTAATTAATGCACTATCAGGATTTCTGACTCATTAATGATGTTCATCTCTTCTTCGTTGGTGAATCTGTAGTTAAAGTCATAGGCTGAGAAACTGAATTGTAGTGTTGTAATCATGATTAATTAAACATTACTTATTTGTGGCCCTTCAAATTAAGTGCTGACCTGGTCCATCTTTATCATTACTGAAGCTCACTCATTCATTCATTCATCTCTCTCTCTCTGCCTTACACTCTGTGGGCGTTCCCTCTGAGCACTACAACCAGATATCGCCCCGATCTCTCTTAGCCAGCTCACGATCTTCCATCTTTGCTTTAAAATCAACTTTAAAAATCCTTTTCCTGTCTGCTGCAGTCAGGTGTCATTTCAGTAACCGACCCTCCTCTAGTCCTTCACCTCCAGTCTTCATCCCATCACAGTCCTGCTCCACAATCCATCATCCACCTCCAGCAGCAGCAGCAGCTAAACCCCAAGGGGGATTGGATATACTGATCTAATCCCAGCATCCCTACCCCCTAAGTATACCGCCACAATAATCACCAAAAGAATCAGCTTTTTTTTTATCATGCACTTGAATAAAAACTTGATTGTTAACTCTGAATGAAGTTGCACCTGAAAGAAAATTATTGCCCTGAACATTGGGCTCTGAAGCCCATCTGGGTCTGACGTAATCTCTCTGACATGACTTTCACAGACCCGGCTACGGATCAGACAGGTACAACTTCTGCCTAAATGTTAGTAACATCAATGAATAAAGACTTCACTACAGAGTTTTAATGAATGGACTCAATTGCATCTAAATAGCGTTTTCTTCTGCAGGGCTTTCTCATTTGCAGACGCCGCACCCCCACGCGCTTAGGCTGAATAAAATATGACACGACACAAACTCGGCATGCAAATGAACTCATCTGTCTTTGTGATTGTGTTTGCAAAAGACAAACGTTTTGTTTTGTTTTTTTAACATACACCGTCAAGTGTTTCGGGCTCCTGGACCAAGGCAGGCCTGCTTGGTTCTCACAGCGTTCACCTTCTAACGGTGACGTTTTAGTAAGAATTGCAGGTTTAACAATGTATTCAGCAGAATTATGTAGATCAAGTCACTGGATTGTGTCTACAGTTAACTTCATTTAATATTGTTTGTGGCGTTTTCTATTTGGGGGGGGGGGCAACTCTCCCACCAAAACCAGTTCCTTCCCGAGACCAGTTTGCCGAGCCCCCGTTCCTTGGTCTGGACCTCAGCGCTCCCTCAAGACAACTGTGATTGGTTTAAAGAAACAACCCGGAGCGTTTTTCTCCCATCCCAGAATGCATCTGGGATGGGCCGGACCTTACCCCACAGCGCTGTGGAGTAAGGTCTAGGAATGCGAGACCAGCTTGTGACAGTTTGAGTGTCTAATTGCTTCTGCCTTACTTGTACTATGTTCTCAGGATCAACCCGATGTTGAAGTGAGGAGTCTAGAGGACCCACTAGTGCGATGTACAGTGTAATAAATGAGTTTTCTTTGTTATATCGCATTACATTTTTCTTTAGAGGGACAAATAAGTCTTCAGGAGAGGAAGCACTCTCACGCAAATGAGTGGCAGCTCCGTCTCCACCACTAAACAAATTAGCAACACATCCATCATGTACTCCTTGGCGAGGCTTGGGGGGGAGATATATACTCGTAGGGGAGGATCTATTGAGATCAGATGGCGTAGCTCTTTAATTTATAGACCCGGCGACTCAAGAGCCGGTGCAATCCTTCTTATGAGACTGATTCCTGCAATCTATCACTCCCAGAGCCAGCCGGTCCCAAGCACTTTTTAAAGACTGTTTATGTGATAGATCTCGGGAGCAGGGGAACGCCTCGCAGGTTCAATAACCCGCCGGCCGAGTTGTCGAGCGTCCCGGGTGCCGAGTTACAGAGACGAGAGCTATCGGGGCCGCATGCTGGCACAGAGATTGCAAACACAGTCCTGGTCTTCCTGCCAGCGATAGGACAACCCTCGGAGGAGAAGTGTGTCTGAGCGAGCCGGGGTGTACACACAACGGGAAATATAAATCAAAGTGAGATGTTTTGGAATGCAATATTTTGTTTACCCAGGCATATTTTTGTTTTATCTCAGTTTGTCTTTTTGAATAATCATCGTTTTACATTGTTCTGCCTTCCGTTCCACAAATACATCACGCATATATAAATGGTTTTCAAATTGTTAAATGTAATCGTTTCTATGGAGATTGACACTTATTAATAAGCCCCTTGAGGTTTTTTTGGCAATTGTCCATCACATTTTTTTGTGAAACATATAACACTGTTTTAATGTTTTTGTTGTGAAAACAAAATAAATCAAAATCAAACACATCACGCAACACTGAGCACACGAGAGACCTGAGGCTGAGAACTGACCAGAATCTAGCCAGCATCCCTGAAATTGTTTAATACCCAGAATATCTGATGGGATTATGCAGTCCATCACTTTCAAAAGACAGACAGGTGTGTGTGAAACCGTTTAGCGACCTCATTGAAGCTCCAGAAGCAGACATGACTATGAGGGAATATTTGAATGTAAGACTTGTTTTTGTCCCCGATTCGAGACAGTTTGATTGCCGCTCAGCGTTGTCCTCATTGCTTATCTTTCTAATCTGAGCCGTGGTACTTTATCTGAAGTAAGGCGCTCTTTGAGCTTGATCAAAGCAACGCCAGTGTTGAAACTCCCAATATATCTCAAGTGACAAAGAAAGCTCTATTTTGAGATCGGACTACATGACAGACAACCCGGTGCATGGTGGCTCCACTTGGCCAATGTCATGCAGAGCAGTTCATTTGTAGTCATGTGGAGATGCTAATTAATGATATTTCAGATAAGACTGAACAAAGAGTACACTCAACATATAAATATTGGTAAACCAGGATCCAATTAGCTCATTGAATTTGCTTTTCTAAATAGTGATGATCCGAGAAAAAGTGCCAAACTGAAGGCTTGATGTCAGACTTCTTCCCTGATGAGGTGTTTGTCTTCCACTGAAGATGTGGTCGACAATCAAAACCCCCGGAGCCGGAAGGAAAAATCAGAATTTTATCCAGATTACAATATGGACTAGTGCAATATTATTAAGTTTTATGTGGCAAACAACCATTCTGAGTTTAGCGTCGTGGTGCTGCAGAGAGGCTTAAAGGTGGATTCTACAGACTTTGTCTTCACGCAAATTTCTTACTCACATGAAACAGGAATGCCACTGACTTGCACTCACATCGTGCTATTCGCAGCATTTGCGCCAACCACTGGAAATTTGCATCTATTAGCTCCTTTGCGTTGACTTTGTTCTCTGAGGTCTTCAGACCAAGACCTTCTAACTGTCCCCAGAACACGTTTTAAAACCAGGGGTGATCGAGCTTTTTCCGTGGTGGCTCCAAGGCTCTGGGACTCACTCCCTTTAGCTCTGAGAGCTTTGGATTCTGTGGAAACTTTTAAAAAACACCTCAAGACACGTCTATTAAGACGAGCTATTAACTATTAACATGGCTCAGTATTTCATGTGTTGCTGTTTTATTTGTTTTTTACAGTAAAGCACTTTGTGACCCTTCTTGTCTGTGAAAGGTGCGTTATAAATAAAGTTTACTTACTCACTTATTTACTTTGTATGTAATCGGGCCGGTAAATTCGGCAAACAAACGTCTGGGTATGCACACGCCTTAATGCTGATCAGGATCCACCGACTACAGCAGTGATGGCCAAATGAAGCTTCATGAAGCGTCTTTAAACATTTCCTTTTTTTCTGAGCCCACCTGATTAGCCTTCTGGTTAGCATAGGGGTGAAAGCACGCTGAATTTCCACTCCCGGAGCCTTTTTCTTAGATTAGATTAGATTAGCTGATACTTTATTTACTTTATATGCTTTACATTTCCTTGTTACAGCAGCATTTTCTACAAAAAGTAAACAAGTCAACACACAAGAAAAACAGGCAAGCAACAGACAATGAGCAGAAGGTAGACTGAAACCAAGAGCTCCATCCAGTGACAACACAAGCTTGGTGAAGCTTCATTTGGCCATCACTAGACGTCAGTCATATTCATTTATGAATCCCAACAGCTCCAAGATCCTCAGTTGAGGATTTAATGTGAATATACCCCCCCCCCCTGCACCCTCTCAGACATCACAACCCAGATGAGGGAGTTCTGAATAACTGGCTGAAAAACCAGAAAGCCTATGCACAGCTGTAAATCTGTGTACACCAAAACAATTATGCAAAAATCTTTTAGAGTTTTATGCATCTGGCCGCTGGTGCAGAAACTGTCCTTTCTTGCTGGGCTAGAGATTTTATCAAGAGTAACATCTGGTTTAATGACTGACTGTATTGCCCACTGCTTAAATACTTCATGTCACTTAAATGTTTCACTTCCAGGCTTTTTCCTCACTCACAAATCTTAAGAGTGACTATAAATGGCTTGGAGGTAGGCTCAGATGTACTTTATCTTGTCATCTTGATACAGGATCCTAAAATTAATCCTCAGTCCTTTGCACTTGCATAAATTACTGAGGAAATCCACAATGTTGCAGCACAGCTTGAGTACTACTGCATGTTCTCTTTGGCGACCTAGGAGCCCTGACACAGCTCCCTGCTATGTCAAAGCTGCGATCTGCATGTGTGGGGGGGGGCCTGACACTTCCCACGGCTGCTGGTGACATGAGCCCCGAGCTGCATCCTGCCTCGTTAAACTCAGCGAGACCCCAGCAGTTATAGGGCCTGCGCAAAATATGCTGCCACGTCATAATTGAATTTCTTATCTTGGCAAGGATAGAAAGAATGGGCATTTAAAGTGCCCATATTATGAAAAAAATCCATTTTTTGTGGGATTTGGGGTGTTATTTTGTGTCTTTGGTGCTTCCATACACAAATAGGCATATCTCCCAAAATGTCATGCTATTCCTCTAAGCCGTGTGCTACTTCAGCCAATGTATGGCAGTAATTCACTTAATTACATGAACATTAGACAAATTAAGAGATGAGAATCAGTTAGGGCAAATAACCCATCTCAATGTGACAAGCGTGCATGCATTTACAACATCACTACTGAAATTGTTTATGTGAAGGGAGAGAAGCATCTTTTCTGCTATTCCACAGGAGTTTGGTTTAAATATTGTTGAATGGAGTGAGTAGAAGAAGTGAGGGCTGAGTTAAAAACACGGCATCAAAAAAGAAATCGAAAACATACAACTCAGATGTTCAAAAAAATACCCACAGAACCAGCTGAGTGAGAGAAGCTGGAGTGTTTGAGACAGCCTACACACATAGAGGATTGTCCTCTGTCTCCAGGTGCCAGGTGAGCTGTTTCTACATCACTAGAGACAAGGTGGCTAACCGTAGCATGCTAGCTCGTTCTCAATGGCAAAACACTGCTCCAACGCACACTAGTTGACCAGAATCCCTGTTCTACTTCCTGTCCCTGTTGTGTCCCTGGTCTAGAAGAAGTCCCACAGCTGATTTTGCCTTGGACTGACCAAAGCTGGAGAAAGATTATCAGCTGATGGATCTTAACGACTACTGACATGTGCAGCTCCAACAAAGATAGGATAGAAGGAGATGTCTCACTCTGGACTAAAACCTAGTGAGTTGTCTCTCTGTGTATAAAACTAGTGATGTCTCACTCTGTATAAAACTAGGAGTGTCTCACCTGTCAAACTAGTGAGATCTCAACTCTGTTAAAACTAGTGAGATGTCTCACCTCTGTATAAAACTAGTGAGATGTCTCACTCTGTATAAACTAGGGAGATGTCTCACCCTTGTATAAAACTAGTGAGATGTCTCACTCTGGAGATAAAACTAGTGAGATGTCTCTCTCTGAAAAACTAGTGATGCTCACTCTGGGAGAATAAAACTAATAGATTCCTCACTCTGGAGATAAAACTAGAGAGATGTCTCACTCTGGGAAAAACTAGAGAGATGTCTCACTCTGTATAAAACTAGTGAGATGTCTCACTCTAGATAAAACTAGGGAGATGTCTCACCCTGTATAAAACTAGAGAGATGTCTCACTCTGGAGATAAAACTAGAGGATGTTCTCACTCTGAGATAAAACTAGTGAGATGTCTCACTCTGGAGATAAAAACAGTGAGATGTTCACTCTGGCGATAAAACTAGTGAGATGTCTCTCTCTGTATAAAACTAGTGAGATGTCTCTCTCTGTATAAAACTAGTGAGATGTCTCTCTCTGTATAAAACTAGTGAGATGTCTCACTCTGTATAAAACTAGTGAGATGTCTCACTCTGAAGCTAAACCAGAGACCTTAGCACACAGGGTGAAAGCCGGATCCGCAGCAATGGGCAGTACAACAAAAATATGGTGTTTTTTGAAAATGAAACCAACCTCAAAATACAATTATGAACCTGAAGATGAGCAGAATATGGAGCTTTAAGAGGAAAACAGAGCTGTTGAGACCTCAGTGCCAGACGACGGGGGGGTCAGACATGGAGAGATTAGCGGGGAGTTTTTAAGCACTTAATCCTGACTAGGATCCCTGCTTGTTTCTCTGATGTGTGATGTCTGAGGTTCTCTGGGAGCTGAAGGCTAAGGCCATCACGCTGAGCTGCAGCAGACGCTTCAAGTTCACTTTCCCTAAAAACGTCAACAACAAAAAAATGGACTGTTGTTATAGAGCGCTGTTCTAGTCCCGACTACTCAAAACACTTTTCCATAGCACAGAAACCATTCACACACATTCACACACCTATATTTCTTCTGTTTCACCCGTTCATTTTCCACCAATCAGGATAGTTAAGACTGCCTTTCTCCCGTGTTCAGACTGTGTGACATCGTGACATACCACCACTGAAGACCTGGTATTTCTGCCCTCTCTGGTTTTCTTTTCCCTGGCCGCTGAGGCCAATCAGCTTCTTTTGTCTAATTACCTTCATTGATCCTCATTGGTCTGAAGCGGTCCCAAAACTCCCACGGGACCCTCCCCCCCCAATGTAACTGTTTGTGGAGAATCCAAATCAAACGGATGGGTCATGCTGCAGCTTTAACAAGTTAAAGGTGCTCCAGATCGGCCCATCTGAGCTTTCATTTTCTTAAAGGCAGAGCAGGATACCCAGGGCTCGGTTTGCACCTATCACCATTTGTCCCTAGGCAGGCTATTAATGTTAAAAAACCTCATTAAGTGACATTTTCATACCATGGGACCTTTAATAACTCATCATTGTTATTCAATGTAAGCAGCATTAGCTAACCTGAAGCAATGACACAAAGGGGGAAACACTGCAACAAAATGTACAATTAATAAGTCTGGATGAAGATTTGAAGACGAAGACGAAGTTAGATTTCTGAGACATACGTGTATGGCATAGAGTGAACAGCGTGGATGTAACCCACGATGAAGCCCTGCAACCAAAACACGTACAGAGTGACCGCCGCAGCCTCATGTTAAACCCGGCCCATGCCGGTTCTGAGGCTTTATTGAATGGTCGGCTCCGGAGAACATCAGCGCCACAAAGACAGATGACAGATGAAGAGCTGGTTCAGCACCAGGGTCACCCAGGCGGACCCAGCACACATGGCTGGACAGCAGGCGGCTGATGACTCGCAGCTCAGAGGAGTGTGCACCTGCACATTAACTGCCTGAAATATTGAAGTAAGGGATCATAGTGACCAATTTCATGTTTTCATCCTTAGTTAACCTCCAGTAATTCAAAAACAGTCCAAAAAAACCTCAGTGCCTTTGGGATGGGGGGGGGAGAGGATCGAAATGTTTGCCCCAAGCTAGATTTCGCTGGTGGGACTTCGAGGCTGAGAGGGATGCAAAATCAATAACACACACACACACACACACACACACAGAAGACCAGAACTAGTCCAGAAAATGGTTCATCGCAGAGTAAGTAACACTGATAAGGAATTTGCCTTGGTGGTTGGTGCATTTTTAAAAAAAAGAAAACATATTGAATATTAATATGAACTAAAAAAATTACAGAGGCAAATATATTCAAACAGTTGTTTTAAAAT
This sequence comes from Etheostoma spectabile, assembly GCF_008692095.1. Classification (NCBI taxonomy): domain Eukaryota; kingdom Metazoa; phylum Chordata; class Actinopteri; order Perciformes; family Percidae; genus Etheostoma; species Etheostoma spectabile. The sequence continues at coordinate 25,546,879 of NC_045734.1, read as the reverse complement.
AATAAGAAAAAAGAGGCTGAATGGATTGAAAGCACCTAGTATGCGTAATGCAGACGCGCGCACACGCACACACACACACACACAGCATCCGAGCACCCGGCGCGACAACAACACCACACACACACACACACACACACACACACACACACACACACACACCGCGCTCCTTCAGGCTGAGGTGCTCTACATGATGAAGACAATGCGATGCTGCCGCGCGGAGACGGTCTCGATCGAGACTCGAATGGAAAACGTTAGACGTTAATTGCGTTACCTGTCCCTTATTATCTCACCACCTGTCCACACACACACACACACACACACACAACAACACACACACACACACACCTCCTGCTGCGTCTTTGCAGCCACTTAAAGATTCCTTTTTATTAACAACAGGTCGAAACCAGGACGATCTCCTTCCACCGTGCACGGCAAAGTTAAGCAACTGATGCACCATCACTGCAACATATGTTACCGAGGTAACCGGGTGGAAGTATACTGCCAGTGATCTGTTTGTAGGGAACCGGTATGATTTCCTGTCAGCCCATACAGGCAATAGTAATATTAATAATAACAACAACAACAACATGGAGCGCGACGTGATGTGAATGAGATCTGGCCACTGCGCCAGTGTAGAAATGGAGCCCTCCTACCCAGACACGGCCAGAGGAAGCAGCGGACTCCTTCACCCTAATGTGACAATGAAACTGTTTCAACTTCATGGGCTTTGGATGGACGCTGCCATGCATGTCCCCAAACCCCCTCCGAGCGCTGTGCGTCAATGCGCAGACCCGCTCCCCAAACCGCACTCCGGTCCTGAGCTGCGTGGAGCTGCTGCTGCGCACCCACAGCTCCATCAGACTGAAGGAAGTTCCTCCCAGCGGAGGGTAACGTCCACCTGGCTTACCTTGATGGGCTTCGTGGACTGGCATTTGACTTGATGCGACACGGTGGCGGTTTGGTTCATCATGGGACCCCTACACAAACAGTCCTCCTATCCACGTGAGACAAAAAAAAAAACAGCCGGGGAGAGAAGCAGCGCGAGCCCCTTCAACAACTCTACAGCGTGGGGTGATCGGTGCGTTCGGTCTCTGTTCGCCGTGCGTTTTAAGCGCGCAACCGCATCTGACAGCTACTGTACCTCGCGCAGCGCGATGGTATGTGTGTGTGGGAACAAATGGCCGGTGATGATTGGTAACCAGGGGCGACCGCAGACATTTACAGACGGGGGGGGGGGCTAGGGGAGAGAAACCCCTCAGCGATAACACTCATGTCTGAGTCAACGAGCACGAACATTAATTACTGTTCTCTTCTCTTAGCGCAACACACCAGGGCAGGCAGATATGTAGAAAGCCTATAGGCCATTACACACACACACACACACACACACACACACACACACACACACACACACACACACACACACAATAATATTTTTCACGTTATCAGATAAGAAGCATTGAATTAAATTAAATGGATTCTATGGCCCCAGGGCTGCTCCATTATGGATAAGTCATAAACAAGATTATTTTGGTCTATATTGAAATCACAAATATTTAACATGATTACTCACTGACTTTTGGAAAGTTGCTGCCAAAACAACAAGTGAATTTCACCTTGAACTGTGAAGTTTCCCTTCATACTTTTGGTAACCCTCTCACATGTTTATAACTGCTGTTATAGAGCGTAGGACCTTTCTTTCATCCAGAAAACAAGACTAAATCACTTTTTATTACATTGTTTTTGTAATCGCTACGAGCCAAAATCGTGATTAAAATTGGATTAATTGCACAGCCTTGCGACTTTGAAAGCACACACACACACAAATATAACATCTTGTAATATTGATGGCGTACTGTAGCCTGGACATCCAGACCCGGATCCAAAAGGCCCGGCATGGGTTAATGAAAGTCGCCCATCTCCAAGCAAGCATTTAAAAATCTCACTGCACGCGATTGGATAACACTACGACCAATCACAACACACGGGGGGGGCAAGCCCAGAAAACGTGTGTTTGTGTCCCGGAAATACTACTAATGGGGGACGGTGTTGTAACTGCTGTCCCCACAGGACAGTCAGCTTGGTTAAAATAAATTCAAAAAAAGTTAATAAAAAATGCTAAAAATAACTGCAACGGCCACTGAAACAACCATAACCTCATGGTTCATTCATTCATTTATTCATATTTATTATATAGGACCGCTAAAAGTAACATTACATTACAATAGAAACGGGCCTGACTCGGTTTAAAAACTGGATTTCAGCAGGTTCCTGTTCTGCAGAAACATAAAACATGGTACTTAGATGACGGGACAGACATTTGTACAGGACATCGATATGGAAAGACAAATTTAGACAACAACAATACACAAAGACATTAATACAAGATATCAGTAGGCTGGACAAGTATGGCCAGTAATAACAATACATGAGCAAATTAATCAATGTGTGCAAGAGTAACTGTTAAGAAGGAGCTTTTTGAAATGTGTGATGGATGATAGTGTTCTGATGTGATACGAGATGTTATTCCAAATCTTGGTGTATGGATAGAAAAAAGATTTCTGACCAAAGTAGTTTTTGTATGGAGGAACTGGAATAAGTGCCTGTGAGACCGACCTAGTGAGGCGACCTGGTCTCACGTGAGTCGGGCTCCCAGTCACCTTATCTTGGCTAAAGCTCACTGTCAACGTTGTCATGTGATCAGCCTGCGGTCCCAGGGAATCAAACCAACTGTTCTTTAGTTTTCATATGACACACAAACCCGCTCAATGGGACTGCGTTGCCATTTTAAATCTGTATCATCTGACACTACTCTTTGGTGCATAATAAATACAGTAGATTATAAGTGCTGATGCAAACACACACACGCACGCACACACACGCACACACACGCACACACACGCACACACACACACACACACACAAACATACATACACACTCTAGCAGGCTAGAAAGTCCTAGATGTGCTTAAAAATGGACAGTTATTACCATTGTGCTTCTCTTTGTAATTTAGCTTCCTATGATGATTCATGTTGGTGTCAGATAATGGAAACAAACGGATATTCTCGAGACAAAGTGCTCGGCTCGTATCGATGATGGTTGCCCTTCGGTCTGATGGCGGACGTCACAGCGAAGCCTGTCCCACGCGAGGCTGACCACAGGTCCCATCGTAATTATGCAGCACATGATGGAGAGTCAGCTTAAAATGATGCTTTCTTCCCACCTCTGAAGGCCCACAATAACAATATCATCCAACAATAACCTCTTTTTTCACTCTTTTTGTCAGTATGTCATCATGCAGCCATGTGGTATTTTCAACTTTCAGTGTCAGCATTATTGCTGTGGTCATAGGTAAAGCTCCAATGTCCAGCAGTAAATGAGTTAAAAACCATTTTACATTTCTAAAATGAGAATTAATTCAGTCCTCTTCATGAAAGCCATTAGAACGGCAAACTTTAGGAACAATCCAATCTGATACACAGTGAGTGTGTACTGAATTCAACACAGGACACTATGGGCCCGGTCTAGGACCCAGCTGCTTCTTTAAGAGCGTCCAGCGCCCATGTAGTTCAGATAGCAAACGCACCTGCGCTCATCTTTGCACTCTAACCTGTTCTAAAGGTAATAGAGCCTAGCCTTGTGCACGGTGCACACACACACTATGCCTGTAACACACACAGGCACGTGCAGCAGCACGCAAAACAGGCACAAAATTACAAACAAATATATAGCGGTGCTAATCCGCCATCGTAATAGCAATGCGCCGAGGTACAAACACACCTGGTGGGTTTATTACATGTTCCGCCCCAAACACTCCTAAGAATTAATGAACACAACGCGAACGGACCCTTTATCTGCCATTAAACTACCAAACGTGGATTTGGACACGCCCTAAACGCTCCTGTGCCATGCACTTCACGCCGTGCACCGAGGGTTAAATCGGGCCCTCTGTGCATCAATGAGGAAGAGATAATGTAGAGAGAGGTGGTTGTTATAGCAACCCCTGACAGGGGGACCAGGATTTGGGTGTTTAAATATGATTGCATTGCTTCCGCTAAAGAAAATAGTCTGTTCCGTGTCTACGGTTGGAATTCTGTGTCCATCCATCCATCTTCATTCTCTTATCCTGTATCAGGTCTCGGGGGCAGCAGCTCCAGTAGGGGACCCCAGACTTCCCTTTCCCGAGCCACATCAACCGCTCCGACGTGGTCCCCGCGGCGTCCCAGGCAGGTTTGAGAGATAATCTCTCCACCAGTCCTGGTTCTTCTCCAAGACCTCCCAGCTGGACGTCCCTCCACCTAGTCCTGGGTCTTCCCGAGGCCTCCTCCCAGCTGGACGTCCCTCCACCTAGTCCTGGGTCTTCCCCGAGGCCTCCTCCAGCTGGACATCCCTCCACCTAGTTCCTGGTCTTCCCCGGGCTCCTCCCAGCTGGACGTCCTCCACCAGTCCTGGGTCTTCCCGAGGCCTCCTCCAGCTGGACATCTCCACCTAGTCTGGGTCTTCCCAGGCCTCCTCCAGCTGGACGGCCGGGACCACCTCCCTAGGGACCCCCCCAGAGGCATCCTCACCAGATGCCCGAACCACACTCAACGGCTCCTTTCGACGTGAAGGAGCAGCGGACTCTACTCTGAGCTTCTCACCCGATCTCTAAGGGAGACGCCAGCCCCCCCCCCCCCCAATTATCCAGCTGCAATTTCAATCACAGCAGAATCAAGGTTTTTTTTCCCACCAGCCCCAGTGGCGGGTAATGCCCGTTTCACTTTTCCAAATTCAATCTAAAAGCAAAGTGCACTATCTTTAAATTGCTTCAATACCTCATTTTTATTATTAATACTTATTTTAGCTCCAAGGTTTTAAGGCAGTACCAACAATGGATCCATGTTTCAGAGGTAAAGAGATGGAGAAGTTTTCTTTTCATCTTCAGAGTGATGACGATCTACATCACCATGGTTACCAACATTTTCACTCCTGACAAATTTCTCAAGCTCAAACCAGGTATTCATATATAATAAAAGATTCACAGGTTTGGATGAAAAACACATTCTCATTAGATGGAACAAAGGGGGGGTCCCGTTCCCCCCAGCTCATGACTCCTGCTCCTGGGGGGTCCCGTCTCCCTCAGCTTATGACTCTCTGCTCCGGGGGGGTTCGTCTCCCCCAGCTTATGGCTCTCTGCTCCAGGGGGGGTCCCGTCCCCCGCTTATGGCTCTCTGCTCCTGGGGGGGTCCGTCCCCCCCAGCTCTATGGCTCTCTTCTGCCTGGGGGGTTCCTCGTCCCCCCGCTCTATGGCTCTCTGCTCCTGGGGGGTCCCGTCCCCCCAGCTCTATGCTCTCTGTCTCCTGGGGGGTCCCGTCCCCCCAGCTCTATGGCTCTCTGCTCCTGGGGGGTCCCGTCCCCCCCAGCTGTATGACTAGCGTTGAAAATCACTCAACAAAATTTGGAGTTGCCGGAAATATGGGACGGTTTAAACTTCCTATAAGTTCTTCCACATAAAAGCCTTCCGTTATTTGGTATTTGAATGTTTTTATTGTGCACGCGGCAAAATCGGAAAGTCGGGGATTTGTTATCATAACGTAACGCAACTCCACTGAGCATTATTGTTACTTAGCAACAGTACTTTTGACAAAAGCTTCCATCCATACAAGGAATGTTGTAAAATCCACCCGCCATTTTGAAGAGTTACCCTCCTTGGCAGGTGGCGGGTGCGGATTCCTCCCCCCTGGCGGAACGGCCGAACCATTAACCGAAGCGCGTAGTGAGCTAGCGGGCTAACGGCTGAAGTGTTAGAACACGGTGAAGCGTCTTCTTTGGGAATCTTCATGTTGACGTTTGTACGTCCCTCATTCATCTCGTTTCCTTCTGCACGTTGACACACCTGTGAGTTAACGTTAAACGTTGCAATGTAAAGTGCTACGCTAAGCACACTTAGCACACTGCTACCACGTTGGGATGCCACTCGCTGAGAAATTATCCGGACCCCTTTCAGCGGATTGATGAGTGAACGAGGGCTGCGTCCATGGCATTTGTTGTGATAACAAGAAAATAACGACCACAGTCTACATTGGATTCAACTAAGCTGGTAATATCTAAATATAACATAATCATGATGGGATGACCACAGGGACCACAATCTTATTACACCGCTGGGGATCTCTAACTTGTCGCTGATAGGAGGGACTCTACAGAGCGCGGGGGGGGGGGGGGGGGTGGGGGGGGGGGGGTATGTGTCTTCATGACACGGTGAGTAAAATGTGTCTGCAGTGGCCTTCAGAAGGTGATAGATCACCCCGGCGCGGCCCTCTTGGTCACGGCATTTTTTCGCTTTGCTTCTTTGTCTATGAAAAAAAAAAAAAAAAAAAAAAAATGTCTTTCATCCCGTTTGTTTGTCCCTTTGTCCCACACCGTCCGCAGGTCATACTGCAGGGACCCTGTGTGGTCAAAGACGCTGGGGCTTAATTGAACAATTGTAGCACATCTGTTTCCCATCATGCTTGTTATCCTGTCATCTGGGGGGGGTTCATTAGAATTATGTTGAACAGCAGACCTGTCCGTGCCTCTGGACTAGCTCGGTCTGAGCTTGCATATCCACGTCTGTAGAAGAGGCTGAACCCCCCCCCCCAAGATAATGCTATTTGTTGTATTCTCATTTCCACTCAGCTAGGACTGCCATAATGTATTTTTTATCGTGGATTATCTGTGAGTTATTTTCGTATTATTCATCAGTTGGATGCTCTGTTAAATGACAGAAACGGTTTAAAACAATATGGATCAGAGCTTCTCAAAGGCCAAGATGTCGTCCTCAAATGTCTTGTTTAGTCCACACCTCAGAGAATATTAGTTTTACGTCACAGAGGAAGAAGGAAAGTAGAAGAAAAAAAAAAAACACATACAACCCTCATGATGTTCCTCGGGTCAAATTTGAACACCTTTCAGTTTTTCATCCCAAGAACATGAGCTTCCAAATAGCTGAAAAATGTCAAACATTAGAAAGAATCAAATAACAACATGAAAAAAGAACCCACAACATTAAAAAACTGGCAAAAATTGTTTGCCCAGAAAAAGCGATAACCTTTTTCATAGTTGACGGAAGCAACACAAGGTGAACTGCTCAAGGAGAGAATTTTAATTTTACCTTCCTTTCTTAAAACATATCTAATAGTTGACGATTATTTATTGGTTCACAACTAGATAATCGGATTAATTTTGGAGCTCACTTCTGAACACGTGAGGAAATATTATTTAAAAATTGATTTTTTAACAGAGCTTGAATCACCTTTATTCACGAAATCAATAAAAAAGTCTTGAAATTACTCAAACGATAGTGGATATTCAAAAAAATTCCAGTGATTTAATATTTTGAAAACTAATCACAATCATTTGCAGCTCCACATTGAGTCAGTATAATTAAACCCTGCAGCGCATATTTTTTTTGGGGGGGCAAGCAGCTCAGTCCATAGGGAGTTTGGGTTTGGGACCCGAGGCCACTGGTTCAAGTCCCCGTCATGGACCAAAATATGGAGTAGTAGTGGGATTGGTGACATTCACCTCCTGGGCACTGCAGTGTGCGTGTTTTCAAGGCACCGTACCCCAAACGATTTCAGGGCGCTGGTTCAGCTGGCAAGCCCACTCACTCGACCTCTCCATTAGTGGCGTATAGATCTGAGTGTGTTGGGTGTAATTCAGGGACTGTTTGTAAACAACAAGTGTGGGCACAGAGTGTAAATTGTTAATTCCCCTAGGGTCTCAATAACGATTAAAAAATTAAAAAATCGACAGATGTTCTTAAGCAAACTCTCGTGCCCCCCTTCACCGCTGGTCAACCAAGGCTACCTGAGTCCCCTTCCACCTCTGGTCAAACCAAGGCACCTGAGCTCCCCTTCACCTCTGTCCATAGTCAACGCCGGCACCGGGGGGCCTGAGTCCCCTTCCACCTCTGGTAAACCCCGGCACCCCTGAAGTCCCGCCTTCACCTCCTGGTCCATCTTTCAACCCTGGCACCTGGAGGTCCCTTCCACTCTGGTGCTAGTCCCCAACCCGCACCCGGGAGCTCCTTCCACCTCTGGTCATCGTCAACCCCGGCACCCTGAGCTCCCCTTCCACCTCTGGTCATATCAACCCCGGCACCTGAGTCCCCTTCCACCTTGGTCAACCCCGGTCACCCTGAGTCCCATCCACCTTGTCATATGTCGCAACCCGGCACCCTGAGTCCCCTTCCACCTCTGGTCATGCTTCACCCAGCACCCTGAGTCCACCTTCCCCTCTGGTCATCGTCAACCCCGGCAACCCTGAGTCCCCTTCCACCTCTGTCAAACTCCGGCACACCTGATCCCTTCCACCTCGGTTCAACACCCGCACCCTGAGTCCCTTCCACCTCTGGTCTAGTACACCCGGACCCTGAGTCCCCTTACACCTCTGGTCATCGTTCAACCCCGTGCCACCCTGAGTCCCCTTCCACCTATGGTCATAGTCAACCCCGCACCCTGAGTCCCCTTCCACTCTGGTCAACCCCGCACCCTGAGTCCCCTTCCACCTCTGGTCATAGTCAACCCCCGGCACCCCTGAGTTCCCCTCCACCTCTTGTCATCGTTCAAACACCCGGCGCCCGAGAAGTACCCCTTCCATCTGGTCATAGTCAACCCCGGCACCCTGAGTCCCCTTCCCCTCGGGTCAACCCCGGCACCCTGAGTCCCTTTCCACCTCTGGTCAACCCGGCACCTGAGTCACCTTCCACACTCTGGTCAACCCCGGCACCGCTGAGGTCCCTTCCCCTCTGGCAACCCGTCACTGTCCCCTTCCCCTTGGTCACTTCAACACGGCGCCCCGAAATCCGACCATTCCCCTGGTCATAGGCAACCGGCACCCTGAGTCCCCTTCACCTATGGTCATCTTCAACCCCACACCCTGAGTCACACCCTTGCATCGCACCTCGGCCGGTCCTCACTCTGCAACCCCGCAACCCTGAGTCCCCTTCAAACCTACTGGTCAACCCCCGGCAACCCGGGATGAGTCCCCTTCACCTCTGGGTCATGCACCGGCACCCTGATCGCCCGTCCACCTCTGGATCATAGTCCACCGCACCCTGAGTCCCCTTTCCACCTCTGGTCATCTTCAACAGCCCCGGCCCTCACCTTGCAGCCCCCCCACCCGTCCCCTTCCACCTCTGGTCCAACCCGGCACCCTGATCCCCTTCACACCTCTGGTCAACCCCGGCACCCTGAGACTTCCCCTTACCCATCTGTCATAGTAACCGGCACCCTGAGTCCCCTTTCCACCCTGGTAATCGTCAACCCCGGCCCAGTGAGTCCCCTTTCCCTCTGGTCTAGTCAACCCGGCACCCTGGTCCCCTTCCACCTCCTGGTCAAAAACCGGCACCCTGAGTCCCCTTCCACCTGCTGGTTCAACCCCGGCACCCGAGTCCCCTTCCACCTGTGGATCAACCCGGCACCCTGAGGTCCCCTTCCACCTCTGGTTCAACCCCGGCACCCTGAGTCACCCTATCCACCTCTGGTCCATCTTCAACACCGGCACCCCTGAATCCCCTTACCACCTCTGGTCATAGTCACCCGCACCCTGATCCCTCTTCCACCTACTGGGCACTCTTCAACCCCAGCACCCTGAGTCCCCTCCAACTCTGGTCATCGTCAACCCCGGCACCCTGATACCCTTCCACCTCTGGTCAACCCCGGCACCCTGGTCCCCTTACCACCTCTGGTCCCCCGTCAACCCTGAGTCCCCTTCCCCTCTAGTCAACCCGGTCACCTGAGTCCCCTACACCTCTTGTCAACCTGGCACAATAATCCCCATTCACACTCTATGTCAACCGCTGCACCCTAAGTCCCCTTCAGCAGACAGCTCCTCTTAGGTCTTTGGGTTTTTCCTTCTCCCCATCACACATGTCCTAGGTCATTCGGGGGGAGTGTCTTGGCTTCATAGTTAAGCTGATACGTTACCAATAAATCTTTGCATATTGCCAACAAAGTCTCTCCGGATGAAATACTGGAAGCAGGAGCACCTATGCTAATTAAGGTCTGCGGATTTTGATGCGTGTCATGACTCTATGGGTGTGCTGGTACAGTTTAGACTTTCTGGTGTGATTACTTCCCATTTGCAGAGGGTTCGGGGATGAAGTTAACGGCTTGTGTGCAGCTAGCTCATTGTGAATGTGTGGAAGGTCGATTTCATGCAAACGTGGGAGGATATACGGTACGAATCAGCTCAGGTTCACTTTAATGTCTGTCATGCCTGAGGGAGAGAAGAGAGAGAGAGAGGAGAGAGAGAGAGAGGGTGTGTGTGTGTTGTTGTGTTGTGTTGTTGTATAGGTGGATGTACATGCAGGGCGGTGTTGTATGGTATGTACATTATGTCATCTGTACAAAATGTGTTGTGCCATGGATGTGACTTTTTGGCTTGTTTTCACATCCTTGTACTTTGTTTTTAAGATTTTTTTTTTTTTGGGGGGGGGCTTTTTTGGCCTTTATTTGACAGGACCAGCTGAAGACGTGAAAGGGGAGATAGTAGGGTTGGGATATTCTGGATTTTAACCCATTCTGAATACCAATCCAATTCTCTTTTCCGATGCCGTTTCTTATCATCCTCTCGTTCTGATCCTTTGAGAGGGTAGTTGAAAACGGTCAACAGGCCTATTTCACAAAGAAGAGGAAAAGTTTATTTTGATTTCAGTGTGTTTGCAGTTTTGCGGGGCTTTTTCGAGAGGGTAAAAATAAAGCACCCACACTATAGCGCTGCTTAACTGTCTCCGACTGCACACAACAAGTGCCTGGCTACTCGGAAAAACAAAACTCGCGGGGCATGAATAAATTATGGAAGCGAAGATGATTTGAAACCAAATCTCGACGTCAACTACGATTCTACTGAAATTGTATTTTTGAAACCGATTTCCAAGTAAGGAATCGTTCTTGATCCCAATCCCAGGAGAGAAAGGGAAAATGCACGCATCAAAGGGCCCTGGTGCGGAGTCAACCCGCGCCGCTGCCGTCAATGACTGAACCTCGATATATCTGGGCGTGCACCTCGACCAGCATGAGCTATTCCGGCAACCCTTGGGTGTGTGACTTGTCTCTGTATCTGCATATGAAAAAGATGCAATGTACAAACCAATATAACATTTTACGTTTTAATTTTGTAGTATTTTGTAAGATATTTTTGCTGTCAATGCAGGGCCTAGCAACGGGAGAAGGAAGGCCACGACTAATGCGGAAAAAAAGGGTGGGATCTGGCCCTGAATGAAAACGGGCTGCTTGCCAAGCCCTAAACATCTGTTTTGGTGATTTTCGGTTTTCAACTCTCAGGATTGCATGCTTTCAAGGGTTTTCATCTTGACTGGATCACCTGAACAAGGACACAACGTCAATGACAAAAAGCTCTTTTCTTAAGACTTTACTTTAAAGTCTACGCTACAGTGACTCTGTTGGTGAAAACATGACACGGTCATGACACAAGTCCTGCCACTGCCCAGAAGTGACGCTTAAGAATCCAGCAATAGTTCATTAAAGGTTAAGACTTTATGTATAAGTCAGACACGTCATGACAGGTGTCATGTCACTCTTATGTAGATCCCTCAAGTAAGTGATTTTTTTTCCTATTTAAAACTCAACGTTGGAAATGGGGAGGAAACGGTTTAAAACAGACACACCCACTGGCAACTAAATACATTACTGTGTTTGCATCCAACTGTGATTGTGTCAGATGCGGTCCAACGCTCTCTCAGTGGAAACTCTTCAACTGATCCTCGCTCCTCCAGGGGTACTATAAGCCGAGCGCTACAAGGTGATCACAAGACCTGAGCATGCATGCTTCACGTAACAGGTTCCATCAATGACCTCGGGCGTTTGTTCGCCATCGACAAAGCACCATTGTATTGGATGGTGCTCCAGGCACAATGTGGGGGTTGGGGGGGGTCAAACAGAGCCTATTACCTGCAACAAACTGGATTCACAGACTACATGTGAACGGCTGGCCTGCCTTCTCTTCACACTGGAAGAGATGAGCATATTTAAAGCGATGTTTGTGCAGAGCTTCTCAAGAAATGACGAAGAACCATGCAACCATGCTGTGCCCTGATTGACATACAACTTTGGGTCCGTTTGTTCAGCTAAGATAGTACTAATTCTATCACTTTCAGACCTTTAATTGCTGATAAAGTGAAAGCAGTTGTCGTTACAAGGATTCCAAATATTCCACTAATACTACTATGCTGTCTTTGCATTAAATTGAATGTATGGCTTAACCTTGTGGTTGGCTTCACATTCCGGGACCCTCTCGTATCCCCCGGGTCAAACTGACCCGTGTTTTATTTTTCTAATAATTTTTTCTTCATAATCTATTAACAAATATTGCTTAATCTCTGTTCAAACAGCCTGAGATAACACATTGTTCGGAATGCATCCGTCTCTATAGAACACAATTCAAAAATGGAAAGTGGGGATCGTTTTGTTCATAAGGTTATATTCAATGTTAAAAAATCCACTATGTGACCATTTCTTATCTTGAAAAAAGGGTCAATCTCGCCAACTGTTCTGAATTGAGTAAGAATACAGTTTATCACAGGAAATAAGGAAAGGACGTTTGTGGTTTTCAGGTTCCTTTAGAAACAAATGTAACTTGGACCCCTTTTATTCTTCTCTATATCATAATCAAGTCAAGGGTAAATAAAGGTCCTCAAACAAAAGCAAAATTTACAGAAATCAGAACGGTCTTTTAAAAAGCATTAAAATACGATTTCTAGTGTAGTTTTTATGATAGAGAAAAACCACGTTTATGGTTTGGTAACATTTCATTAACTCTGGTGCAACGGTGAAGGCCATTTACATTTTCCAAGAGTTTCTTAAACTACTCTCCAAAAATGACGAAACGCAAAGTATATTTTGCCCCTTTGGTGTGGCTTTGAACACACAACCGGGTTGGCGACGCCCAGAATTATAAGCAAACTTGTTGTTCTAACAAGGTCCTTGGAACTTTGAGTGGCTCTAGTCAAGAATACTTGTCAGGTATTAGTCCCGCATGCCAAAGTCTGATCAATGGGGAAGAGTGGGTACGATTAAGAAGAGTCCACCATGTGTCAACGGAACTTCACTCAGAAACACAGTGGGTAAACGTCATTTATCTATTAGCTTTAGTGGGGAAGTGGAACTCATCCAAATTTCACACAGCAAGCACGAATTTTATTGAAGCACTAATTGTCTTTGCGATGACTTAAAAGTGAATAGTTTATGTATCTCATCCACAACACAGGGGAGGTGGTCGCTTCGATGAGATGGGCTGGTTAAACGCCCGGGAGAAAACGGCTCTCTTTGAAGCTGGATGGGAAGGATCAATTCTGTTCATTTTGCTTGAAGATTGAAACCATTTGCTTCTCCACTTAAACAGCTATTGGGACAAATATAAACTTTCATGAAAAAAAGCGGACACTTCACACATGTGTGTGTTGTTGGTATTTCTTCATATTGTATATCATTGGTATTTTGTGCCAAAGTCTTAGGCAGGTTTGGAAAACTGTTGAAACTAAGAT
>NC_045734.1:25527319-25533325 GCF_008692095.1 Etheostoma spectabile | reverse complement strand
CCGAGGCGTTCCCAGGCCAGGTTGGAGAGATAATCTCTCCACCTAGTCCTGGGTCTTCTCCAAGACCTCCCAGCTGGACGTCCCTCCACCTAGTCCTGGGTCTTCCCCGAGGCCTCCTCGTCCAGCTGGACGTCCCTCCACCTAGTCCTGGGTCTTCCCCGAGGCCTCCTCCAGCTGGACTCCCTCCACGCTAGTCCTGGGTCTCCCCGGGCTCCTCCCAGCTGGACGTCCCTCCACCTAGTCCTGGGTCTTCCCCGAGGCCTCCTCCAGCCTGGACATCCCTCCACCTAGTCTGGGTCTTCCCCAGGCCTCCTCCCAGCTGGACGTGCCGGACCACCTCCCTAGGGACCCCCCCAGGAGGCATCCTCACCAGATGCCCGAACCACCTCAACAGGCTCCTTTCGACGTGAAGGAGCAGCGACTCTACTCTGAGCTTCTCACCCGATCTCTAAGGGAGACGCCAGCCTCCCCCCCCCCCAAATTATCCAGCTGCAATTTCAATCACAGCAGGAATCAAGGTTTTTTTCCCACCAGCCCCAGTGGCGGGTAAATGCCCAGTTTCACCCAAATTCAAATCTACAAAGCAAAGTGCACTATCATTTTTAAATTGCTTCAATACCTCATTTTTTATTATTAATACTTATTTTAGCTCCAAGGTTTTAAGGCAGTACCAACAATGGATCCATTGTTCTAGAGGTAAAGAGATGGAGAAGGTTTCTTTTCATCTTCAGAGTTGATGACGATCTACAGTCACCATGGTTACCAAACATTTTCACTCCTGAACAAATTTCTCAAGCTCAAACCAGGATTATTATGTCATACTTAATAAAAGATTCCCAGTTTGGATGAAAAACACATTCTTCATTAGATGGATACAAAGGGGGGGTCCCGTCTCCCCCAGCTCTATGACTCTCTGCTCCTGGGGGGGTCCCGTCTCCCTCAGCTCTATGACTCTCTGCTCCTGGGGGGGTCTCGTCTCCCCCAGCTCTATGGCTCTCTGCTCCAGGGGGGGGTCCCGTCCCCCCAGCTCTATGGCTCTCTGCTCCTGGGGGGGTCCCGTCCCCCCCAGCTCTATGGCTCTCTGCTCCTGGGGGGGTCTCGTCCCCCCCAGCTCTATGGCTCTCTGCTCCTGGGGGGGTCCCGTCCCCCCAGCTCTATGGCTCTCTGCTCCTGGGGGGGTCCCGTCCCCCCAGCTCTATGGCTCTCTGCTCCTGGGGGGGTCCCGTCCCCCCAGCTGTATGGACTAGCGTTGAAAATCACTCAACAAAAGTTTGGAGTTGACGGAAATATGGACGGTTTAACTTCCTATAAGTTCTTCACAATAAAAGCCTTCCGTTATTTTGGTATTTGAATGTTTTTATTGTGAAGCAGCGGCAAAATCCGGAAATGTCGGGGATTTGTTAGCAGTAACGTAACGCAACTCCACTGAGCATTATTGTTACTTAGCAACAGTACTTTTTGACAAAAGCTATCCAATCCAGTACAAGGAATGTTGTAAAATCCACCCGCCATTTTGAAAGAGTACCCTCCATTGGCAGGTGGCGGGTGCTGATTTCCCCCCCTGGCGGGAAACGGCCGAACCATTAACCGAAGCGGCGTAGTGAGCTAGCGGGCTAACGGCGAAGTGAGACACGGTGATCGTCTTCTTTGGGAATCTTCATGTTGACGTTGTACGTCCTCATTCATCTCGTTTCCTTTCTGCACGTTGACACACCTGTGAGTTAACGTTAAACGGGTTGCAATGTAAGCTAGCTAAGCTAACACATTAGCATCACTGCGTCCACGTTGGGATGCCACTCGCTGAGAAATTATCCGGACCCCTTTCAGCGGATTGATGGAGTGAACAGGGGCTGCGTCCATGGCATTGTTGTGATAAACAAGAAAATAACAGACCACAGTCTACATTAGGATTCAACTAAGCTGTGTAATATCTAAATATAACCATAATCATGATGGGATGACACACAGGGACACAATCTTATTACACCGCTGGGGGAGTCTCTAACTTGTCGCTGATAGGAGGGGACTCTACAGGCGCGGGGGGGGGGGGGGGGGGGTATGTGTCTCATGACACGGTGAGTAAATGTGTCTGGCTGGCCTTCAGAAGGTGATGATCACCCCGGCGCGCCCTCTGGTGTCACGGCTTTCGGCTTTGCTTCTTTGTCTAGGAAAAAAAAAAAAAAAAAAAATGTCTTTCATCCTTTTTGTTTGTCTCCTTTGTCCCACACGTCCGCAGGTCATACATGCAGGGACCCTGTGTGTCAAAACGCTGGGGCTTAATTGAACAATTGTAGCACATCTGTTTCCCATCATGCATTGTTATCCTGTCATCTGGGGGGGGTTCATTAGAATTATGTTGAACAGCAGACCTGTCCGATGCATCTGGACTAGCTCGTGTCTGAGGCTGCATATCCACGTCTGTAGAAGAGGCTGAACCCCCCCCCCCCAAGATAATGCTATTTGTTTGTATTCATTTTCTCAGCTAGGACTGCCATAATTATTATTTTTATCGTTGATTAATCTGTGAGTTATTTTCGTAATTATTCAATCAGTTGGATGCTCTGTTAAATGACAGAAAATGGTTAAAACAAATATGGATCAGAGCTTCTCAAAGGCCAAGATGTCGTCCTCAAATGTCTTGTTTAGTCCACACCTCAGAGATATTAGTTTACAGTCACAGAGGAGAGAAGAAAGTAGAAGAAAAAAAAAAAAAATCACATACAACCCTCATGTTGTCCTCGGGTCAAATTTGACCCATTTTCAGTTTTTTCATCCCAAAACATGGGCCTTCCAAATAAGCTGAAAATGTCAACATTAGAAATAATCAAATAACAACATAAAAAAGAACCCACAACATTAAAAAAATGGCAAAAATGTCAGAAAAAGCGATAACCTTTTTCATAGTTGACGGGAAGACAACACAAGGTTAACTGGCTAAAAGGAGAGAATTTTAATTTTACCTTCTTTTCTTAAAAATATCTAAATAGTTGACGATTTATTTATTGGTTCACAACTAATAGATAAATCGGATAATCTTTGGAGCTCACTTCTGAACACTGAGGAAATATTTTTAAAAATTGGATATTTTTAACAGAGCTTGAATCACCTTTATTCAGAATATTCAATAAAAATGTCTTGAAAATTACTCAAACCGATTAGTGGAATATCAAAAAAAATTCCAGTGATTTAATATTTTGAAAACTAATCACTAATCTTTGCAGCTCCACATTGAGCAGTATATTAAAACCCTGCAGCAGCATATTTTTGGGGGGGCAGCAGCTCAGTCCATAGGGAGTTGGGTTGGGAACCGGAGGGCCACTGGTTCAAGTCCCCGTATGGACCAAAAGTATGGAGTATGGAGTGTGGATTGGTGACACTTCACCTCCTGGGCACTGCCAGGTGCTGTTTTGCAAGGCACCGTACCCCCCCAACCGCTCAGGGCGCTGGTTCAGCTGGCAGCCCACTCACTCTGACATCTCTCCATTAGTGCATGTATAGATCCTGAGTGTGTGTGTGTAGTTCAGGACTGTTTGTAAAACTAACCAAGTGTGGACACAGAGTGTAAATTGTAATTTCCCCATAGGGTCTCAATAAACAGATTAAAAAATTTAAAAAATCGACAGCTGTCTTTTAAGGCAAACTCTCGTCCCCCCTTCCACCTCTGGTCAACCAAGGCACTGAGTCCCCTTCCACCTTGGTCAAACCAAGGCACCCTGAGTCCCCTTCCAACTCTGGTCATAGTCAACGCGGCACCCTGAGTCCCCTTCCACCTTGGTCAACCCCGGCACCCTGAGTCCGCTTCCACCTTGGTCATCTTAAACCTGGCACCCTGAGTCCCCTTCCCACCTTGGTCATAGTCAACCCGGCACCCTGAGTCCCTTCCACTCGGTCATCGTCAACCCCGGCACCTGAGTCCCTTCACCTTGGTCTAGTCAACCCCGCACCTGAGCCCCTTCCACCTCTGGTCACCCCGGCACCCTGAGCCCTTCCACCTCTGGTCATAGTCAACCCGGCACCTGAGTCCCCTTCCACCTTGGTCATCTTCAACCCAGCACCACTGAGTCCCCTTCCCCTGGTCATCGTCAACCCCGGCACCCTGAGTCCCTTCCACCTCTGGTCAAAAACGGCCACCTGATCCCTTCCAACTCTGGTCAACCCCGCACCCTGAGTCCCCTCCACCTATGGTCATAGTAACCCGGCACCCTGAGTCCCCTTTCCACCTCTGGTCATCGTCAACCCGGCACCCTGAGTCCCCTTCCACCCTGGTCATAGTCAACCCGGCACCCTGGTCCCCTTCACTCTGGTAACCCCGCACCCTGTCCCCTTCCACCTCTGCGGCATAGTAAACCCGGCACCCTGAGTCCCCTTACACTCTGGCATCGTCAACCCCGCACCCTGATCCCCTTCCACCTCTGGTCATAGTCAACCCCGGCACCGAGTCCCCTTCACCTCTGGTCAACCCCGGCACCCTGAGTCCCCTTCCACCTCTGGTCAACCCCGGCACCCTGAGTCCCCTTCCACCCTGGTCAAACCCCGGCACCTGAGTCCCCTTCCACCTCTGGTCAACCCCGGCACCCTGAGTCCCCTTCCACCTCTGGTCATCTTCAACACCGGCACCCTGAATCCCCTTCCACCTCTGGTCATAGTCAACCCGGCACCCTGAGTCCCCTTCCACCTCTGGTCATCTTCAACCCCAGCACCCTGAGTCCCCTTCCACCTCTGGTCATCGTCAACCCCGGCACCCTGAGTCCCTCCACCTTGGTCCAAACCCCGGCACCCTGAGTCCCCTTCCACCTCTGGTCAACCCCGGCACCCTGAGTCCCCTTCCACTCCTGGTAGTCAACGGCACCTGAGTCCCCTTCCATCTGGCTCTTAACCCGCACCCTGAGTCCCTTCCACCTCGCGTCAGCAACCCCGGCACCCTGAGTCCCCTTCCACCTCTTGGTCAACCCCGGCACCCGATCCTTCCACCTTGGTAAACCCGGCACCCGAGTCCCCTTCACCTCTGGTCATAGCAACCCGGCACCCTGGTCCCCTTCCACCTCTGGTCATCGTCAACCCCGGCACCCTGAGTCCCCTTCCACCTCTGGTCATAGTCAACCCCGGCACCCTGAGTCCCCTTCCACCTCTGGTCAACCCCGGCACCCTGAGTCCCCTTCCCCTCTGGTCAACCCCGGCCCTGGTCCCTTCCACTTGGTCAACCCGGACCCTGAGTCCCCTTCCACCTCTGGTCAACCCCGGCACACTGAGTCCCTTCACCTCTGGTCATCTTCAACACCGCACCCTGAATCCCTTCCACCTCTGGTATAGTCAACCCGGCACCCTGAGTCCCTTCCACCTCTGGTCATCTCAACCCAGCACCTGAGTCCCCTTCACACCTAGTCATCGTCAACCCGGCACCTGAGTCCCTTCACCTCTGGTCACAAAAACCACGGCCCCTGAGTCCCCTTCCACCTCTGGTCAACCCCGGCACCCTGAGTCCCCTTCCACCTCTAGTCAACCCCGGCACCCTGAGTCCCCTTCCACCTCTTGTCAACCCTGGCACCCTAAGTCCCCTTCCACCTCTTGTCAACCCTGGCACCCTAAGTCCCCTTGCAGCAGACAGCTCCTTCATTAGGTCTTTGGGTTCCTTCTCCACCATCACCAATGTCTAGGCTCCATTGGGGGGATGTGTCTTGGCTTCATATTACGCATACGTACAATAAATCTTTGCATAATTGCAACAAAGTCTCTCCGGATTGAAATACTGGAAGCAGGATCCACTCTGCTAATTAAGGTCTGCTGATTTTATGCAGGTGTAATGACTCTAGGCGGTTGCTTGTACATGTTTAGACTTTCTGGTGATTACTTCCCATTTGCAGATGTGTATCGGTGGATGAAGTAATCGGCCGTGCAGCTAGCTCATTGTGAATGTGTGGAGTCGATTTCATGCAAAAGGGGGCGAGGATACGGTATCTGAATCAGCTTCAGGTTCACTTTAATCTGTCATGCCTGAAGGGAGAGAGA
>NC_045734.1:25512966-25527309 GCF_008692095.1 Etheostoma spectabile | reverse complement strand
GGTGGCTTCATGCAGGAGCGTGTTTGTATGAGTATGTACATTATGTATCTTGTACAAAATTGTGTGTGCATGGATGTGACTTTCTTTGTCACATCCATTGTCTTTGTTTTTAAGATTTTTTTTTTTTGGGGGGGGGGCATTTTTGGCCTTTATTTTGACAGGACAGCTGAAGACGTGAAAGGGGAGAGAGTAGGGTTGGGAATTATTTGGATTTTAACAATTCTGATACCAATTCCAATTCTTCTTTTCGATGCCGGTTCTTATTCATTCTCGATTCTGATCCTTTGAGAGGTGTAGTTGAAACGGGTCACATGCCTATTTTCACAAATAAGAGGAAAGTTTTATTTTGATTCAGTGGTGGTTTGCAGTTTTGCGGGGCTTTTTCAGAGTAAAATAAAGCCACACTAGAGCGCTGCTTACTGTCTCCATGGCTGCAACACAACAAGTGCCTGGCTACTTCGGAAAAAAACAAAACTCGCGCATGATAAATTAGGAAGCGAAGATCGGATTTGAAACCAAATCCTCGAGTCAACTACGATTCTACTGAAATTGTAGTTTTTGAAACGATTCCAAGTAAGAATCGGTTCTTGATGCCCAATCCCAGGAGAGAAAGGGGGAAAGACACGCAGCAAAGGGCCGCTGGTCGGAGTCAAACCCGCAGCCGCTGCGTCAATGACTGAACCTCGATATATCTGGGCGCACGCTCGACCAGCTGAGCTATCCTGGCACCCTTGGGTGTGACTTGTTCTCTGTATCTGCATATGAAAAAGATTGCAATGTAAAACCCAATATAACTTTTAGTTTTATTTTGTAGTATTTTGTAAGATAATTTTTGCTTCAATGGCAGGCTAGAAACGGGAGAGAGACGACGACATGCGGCAAAAGGGTCGGGGATCTGGACCCTGAAAACCGGGCTGCTGCCAAGGACCCTAAACAATCTTGTTTTGGTGATTTTCAGGTTTTAACTCCAGGATTGCATGCGTTTCAAGGGTTTTCATCTTGACATTGGATCACCTGAACAAGGCACAACAGTCAGACTGAAAAAGCTCTTTTCATTAAGACTTTACTTTAAAGTCTCTACATGACTCTGTTGTGAACACATGACACTGTCATGACACAGTCCCTGCCCCTGACCGAATGACGCTTACTAAATCAAGCAATATGTCATAAAGGTTTAAGACTTGTTTATAATGTTCATGACACGTTCATGACAGTGTCATGTCACTCTTATGTAGATCCCTCAAGTAAAGTGTATTCTTTTTTTCCATTTAAACTCAACATTTGGGAAATGGGGAAAGGTTTAAAACAGACACACCCACTGGCAACTATAACTTACATTACTGTGTTTGCATCCAACTTGATGTGCAGATGCGTCCACGCTCTTCTTCAGTGTGATCACTCTTCACTGATCCCTCCTCCAGAGGACTATAAGCGGAGCGCTACAGGTGATACACAAGACTGAGCATGCATGCTTCACGTAACAGGTTCCATCAATGACCTCGGGGTTTTGTTCCGCCACTACAAAGCACCATTGTATGGATGGTGCTCCAGGCACATGTGGTGGGGGGGGGGCAAACAGATTCCTATTACCTGCAAGCAAAACTGGATTCAACCGACTAAGTGAACGGCTGGCTGCCTTCTCTTCACACTGACAGAGATGAGCATTAAAGCGATTTGTGAGAGCTTCTCAAGAAATGACGAAGAACCATGCAACAGGCTTGGGCCTGATGGACATTAACAACTTTGGGTCCTGTGTTGTCCTGTGTTGTTCAGCTAAGATAGTACTACTTCTATCCTTTCAGGACCTTTAATTGACTGATAAGTGAAAGCAGTACAAGGATTCCAACTTATTCCACTAATACTACTATGCTTCTTTGCATTAAATTGAATGTATGGCTTAACCCTTGTGTTGGCTTCACATTCGGGACCCTCTCGTATCCCCCGGGTCAAACTGACCCGTGTCTTAAATACATTTTTTCTTCATAATCTATTAACAAATATTGTCTTTATCTCTGTTTCAAACAGCTGAGATAACACATATGTTCAGGGAATGCATCAGTCTCTATAGAACACAATTAAAAATGGAAGTGGGGATCGTTTTGTGTCATAAGGTTATAATTCATGTTAAAAATCCACTATGTGACCATTCTTATCTTGGAAAAAAGGGTCATATCCAGAATAATGTTCTGAATTGAGTCAGAAATACATGTTTATCACAGGAAATAAGGAAAGGACGTTGATTTTCAGGTAGAAAAAATGTAACTTGGACCATTTTTCTTCTTCTATATCATACATCAATCAAGGGTTAATAAAGTCCCTCAAACAAAAAGCTAAATAATTTACAGAAAGAACGTGTCTTTAAAAAGCATTAAAATAGATTTCTATGTAGTTTTTATTGATAGAGAAAAATCCTAGTTATGTTTGGTAACATTTCATTTAACTCTGGTTCAAACGGTGAAGGCCATTACACTTTTCCAAGAGTTTTCTTAACACTCTACCAAAAATGAAGAAACTCAAAGTATAGTTTTGCCCTTTGGTGTCTTTGAACACACCAACCAGGGTTAAGGCGACGCAGATATAGCCAACTTTTTTATCAAAGGTCTTGAACTTTGAGTGGCTCTATTCAAGAATACTTGTCCAGAGTATTAGTCCCGGCAAAGTCTGCATCAATGGGGAAGTGGGATAACAGTTAAGAAGAGTCCACCATGTGTCAACGGGACCTTCTACTCATGAACACAGTGGGTAAACGTCATTTATCATTAGCTTTAGTGGGAAATTGGACTCATCCAAATTCAACAAGCTCACAGAATTTTATTGAACGCACTAATTGTCTTTGAGATGACTTAATTTAATTAAATGTTTATTGGATCTCATCCACAACACAGGGGATGTGGTCTGCTTCGATGAGATGAGGCTGGTTACAACGCCCGGGAGAAACGCTCTCTTTGAAGCTGGATGGGAAGGATCAATTCTGTTCAATTTGCTTTGAAGATGAATTTGCTTCCTCCATTACAGCTCATTGGGACAAAAATACTTTATGAAACTAAAAGCAGGACACTTCACACATGTCCGTGTTGTTTATTTCTTGCATATTGTATATATTGTGTATATGTGTGCAAAAGTCTTAGGCAGGTTTGGAAAATGTTGAAAACTAAGAATGCTTTCAAAAAATTTAAATAATGATTGTTTATTTTTAGCAAGTTGCAAAAATGCAAAGTGAGCGAACAAAAGAAAAAACTAAATCACTATATCAATATTTGGTGTTACTACCCTTTGCCTTCAAACCAGCATGGATTCTTACAGCCACACTTGCAAAAGTTGAGGATCGTAGACACAGCGGTCGGCCAAGGAAACTTGATGCAGCAGATTAAAAACACGTCAAGGTTGAGTCTTATTGTTGTTATTATTATTATTGGTATTTTGTTGTTTTCATACTGTCTTTTTATCTATTTCTTCATTTCTTTTTTCTTGCTAAAACTGCTGCTGGAACTTTCAATTTCCTCGCGGGAGTCATCCCAAAATAGTCAATCAGAGTCAATCCCTTCAAAATAGGACGATGTCCAGCAGGGACATCAGCTCAGGACTGGGACCCAGGACCAGTGGGACCCAGGTACACCATCTACTGTCTGGACGCCAAAAAGCCAGATCTGCGACATGGAAACAAGGCCAAGAAGGAACTGGGGTGCATGCATATTTATAGTTTTTCCAGGTTTTTCAAGGTCCTTTAACCATCACTCTGATGGGCTACCTGCATGAACTGCTGGGAAACCGGATTACAGCAGTGTGCCTTGCCAGTTGTTATCCTGTATATATACATATATATATAATACACACACAGTATATACTCTATGTATAACCTATCGTACCTGTTTTCCAAGATGTTGTCATGTTGTAAGGAGGCGGTTGTGCACACCTTAATTTCATGGGTCATCGCCCGTGCAATGGACTCCAAACCAAATGAGATCTTAAAAGGGTAATTTCTTTCTTTTTTTTAACCCTGGCTACCTGGCTCCCGACTCCTGTTCCACTCTCCACACCACTGTCTTCAGACAAGAAGTCCCCTTCGTGAGATGGATGTTGTTGTCAGACACATAGTTACAATCCGATTCTGTCAGTGGCTAACAAAAAAATCACTTTTATTAGACAAAAATCAAGGGTGCACAATCGCCACATTAAGCCCGTCGCTGCGATCTCGCTCGATACCGGACCAAACATATTTGGTCACATTAGTCTATTAGACACAAACGCATGGTGAAATCCCCCTTTAAGTGTCCTCATCCTTTAACCATCACTCTGTTGGGTTACCTGCTGGGAGATTACAGCCAGGTGTTATCCTGTGGACAGGAGCGCGACAGAAACATGTGCCGATACTGAAACTTCTGCTTTAAACTTCATTTATGATTTAGCAGTCTCCCTATCATACAGGCAAAACACCCATGAAGTGAAACTGTACTTTCAATATTAGCATATAGTCATTTTCACAACAGGACATAGTAGAAGGGCCCATTAAATCAGTAGGCGAACGGCAGATTGAATGCATTCATCCATCTAAGAGAAAGCGAAAACAGATGAAAATAATAAAAGAAATGGAAAACAAAATGCAGAAAAAAACATCAGGACACATCTGTAAGTGAAGAATGCTTTGCTTTTAACAGCAGCAGCCCATGAACATTGAAATAAATCAATTATGAAAAAAAGATTTACATTATTAAACATAACCAGGCTTTTGAAAGAGGGCGAATTAAAAAAGAAAATGCGTATCACCTGGAAAAATAAATGTCTGTAAGAATAATATGACAGGCCTTTACTCAATTTGTCCAGAAGAGTATTATGTTTATTTAATATGGAACGCTTTGGGGCATCATGAGCTAACGTCTTGCTGATAATACACCAGTTTCCAGAAGTTTGGCTTTATGATTTAGTCCCAGTGTCATGTATGAGTTTTAATCACAGCGATGCGTTCCAGACACTCTCACTCACACAAGACTAATAGGACTCATGCAGTGATATTATGATGCTGTTTTACCATCATTCCTCAGACCTGAAGGCTACAGACGAAGACGCCTTCATAATAAACTAATGACTGATATGGTCTCCAGGAGCTTTAGAGTTGAACCTGCGTCTGTCTCTGGCAGCACTGTTAAGCCAACATAACATCCTACATCAAATGACTTATTCACCAACCTTTCAGCTCTGATGGATCACTTCATTATGATTTTAAATTTCAGCCATTTAGCTGAAAAATCTATTGCCACTTTCAGTTGCAGTAGAAATTACAAGGACCAGCACTGAGAAGTCGCTGTAACTGACCCAGGAACTGGTCCTTTTTCTGGATATTTCTTCTTCTAACATACATAGTAAAGTGTTGTACATAGTTAAATGGTTTCTTCCATTTAGTTCAGTTATGAACAACACAGATCAAAGATTTGTGGTTGTGTTTAGTTTGTTAAAACAGTGTAATGATGTGATATATGTCTCTCTCTGTCTGTCTGTCTGTGTCTCTCTCTCTCACCCCCAACCGGTCGAGGCAGATGCCCCCCCACCCTGAGCCATGGTTCTGCTCCAGGTTTCTGCCTCTTAAAGGAAGTGTTTCCCTGCCTCTGTGGCCTAGTGCTGGCTTTTGGTGAACTGTTGGGTTTTTGTAAATAACATCCCAGAGTCCTGGTCTAGACCTGCTCTTTATGGAAAGCATAATGATATGAATAAAATTGAAATTGAAATATATTATTTAGGAACTTGACTGGATGCTCTGGCCTTTCCACGTCCTGCTTGGGCTACTGAAAGGCCAGCGGTACCTGCCGCATATTGTTAGTGTAGTGTAGTATTGTTAGTGTAGTGTAGTATTGTTAGTGTAGTATTGTTAGTGTAGTGTAGTATTGTTAGTGTAGTATTGTTAGTGCTGCTTGAACCCTTCTAGGAGGTATCGTTGCTGGTGGAATCACAAGCTTTGCCCTGGCGGCAGCTCATTATTTTTCCCTATTTTAACAATGCGATATCCGGAGTTAGTGCTGCGTCCATGTTGTGTCAAAATAATCAGGGAAAATAAATAGTTTCTGACTGGGAAGACTCACAATGTATTAACTTTGTGAGATGAGGCACGCCTTGGCGGATGTCTGAGCTCTTTAAATTCCCTTCTAGTTCACAGATTTCTTTGTTTTTACGCCCCCTGGCCTTCTGGTGAATACTGCGTCGGACAAGACGGGACATAAACGTCTCTGTGCATGTTTGCAGCTAGCGGCATGGTGACTTAATGAAGCAGAAGCGGGGCGATATCACACCAAACTTGCCAGTCCAAACTTTAATTAAAATAACTGGAGCAGACTGGTCAAAAGAACAAGGCCACAGTGTATGAATGAGTGTGAATGGTGAATGGTTCTACGGAAAAGCGCTGAGTAGTCATGAAGACTAGAAAAGTGCTATATAATAATAGTCCATGTACATTTGGTGTCCATGTCTATCAGTAAGATAATGCGAACGGGATCTCTTGAATATTGGTAGGGACAATCCGTCCTCCTAAAATGCTGGGAGGGACATGTCCCTACCGTCCATATGCAAATCTACGCTTTTGAGTATAATTCAGCTAAGGCAAAAAAAATGGAAAAATCTACCAGCGTCAGTCTGCTAAATTGTTTCAAAAGTCACAAAGAATTGAAAGTGGGGCCTTTGCCACCGTACCCCTGGTAAGTGAACATGTGCCATGTAAGACGGAAAAACTTGACAGTTACTAAAGGAGGACAGGGCTTAGCAAACAGTCAAGCATGGGATTGTAGTGATTGCAATTTTTGAAATTGCAGAATCAGACACAATCCTTCATATAACCCCACAACACTGTATCTCCCTTTACTGTCTGGGGCCATTGTATCTCAACTTTTAGCCTCGCCTGGCCTGTACAACGAGCCATTTTTGACGGCTAAATTGCCCCTTTTAGCTCATTCAGCAGGTCATCAACTCAAGCCAGACGAGTAGGAGTGTGCGTGCTCTCTGCAGCTCTGTTCAGCCTTTACTGATCTGCTCTCCTAATTACAATAATACTCCACAGCACTGTCATTTCAAAAAAGCCATAATTTACTCCAACGGTCTGACAGTCCCGTGGCATCATGCTCATTTTCTCTCGAAAATAAGGTATTTGCACTCGATGACCAATCCACGTGGTGTACGGCCTATTAGGGCGATGGGAGAGAGGAGCAATCAGTTTGGTAATTACACCAAGATCCTACATGAATTTCTTGATATTACCACAATCAGAGAAACATCATTGCACACAATTAGTATGAGTGAATATGGAACGATAGAAAGCAGTGAAATGATTGTGACCAGAGGAACAACTGCTGCAGGTCGTGCAGACTGGGCACATAAAGCCAGAATTTAAAGGAACAAGCCGACTTATTGGGAGTTTAGCTTGTTCACCGTGTCCCCCAGAGTTAGAGAAGTCCAAACATACCCTTCTCATCTCAGTCTGGTGCACCCCCCGCTAGCCTAGCTTAGCTAACACTGCTCCCAATAAGTGACAAAGTACGCCAACATGTTCCTATTTACACGTTGGTATGTGTTTAGTCACAGCGTGCACAAATAACAAGGTCACATGACACACAGCCATCTTCTAACCGCATACTCATTGGGAACTATATTCTCAGATAGGCGAAGCACTGCTACTTCTGCTACTTGGGCGGAGTGATTTGCTCATAGCACACGAGAAGCCCCGTGGTGAGGAGCAGAGAGGAACCACACTGCTTTTGTTGAGAATATAGTTCCAAGTTATTAAACATTTTAAATATTTCATCAACTTGTAGCTTTAAGATGTCGAAAAAATACAGACATATACTGTACAAATTGTCGCTGTCAGCCAAAAAACCTATCTCTATATTTTGTTGTCTTCATTTTTTCATGTATTGTCAACATGTCATTTACGAGGTAATATTATTTTGACTGTGTTGAAGCTAAATACAATGTTTTCAATTGAGCTTGTTTTTCCATTTCCTGAAAAAGAGATTTGGATAGTTTCCGCCCGGCAGCGACGATATAGTACACTGTTTTATCATTCATAGAAATATTAACCCATTATCCAATTGTATGTATGTGAGCAATGTTCATGAGCAATTGTGTGTTGGTGAAATTGATGTTTTTCATCTTCAAGTTACGATATAAAAAGGACCTGAATTTGCAGATCAAATTATTAAAAGACGTTCAACAAGAATGAATCATCACCTTCAATAGAGACAAGAATATGATTAACATCTTGATTCTGTTAGAATTTTGTCACTTTGTGTTTGTTGGATCTCTGAGGTCCAATTGAGAACTAAGAAAAGGTTTAATGCAACAGAATGATGAAGATGATGAGACAATAAGACACAAACATGATAACACTGCAGCGGACAGCGGACCGGATCGGGAAGCATGGAGCCAGTCCGCTGTCAGCTGCAGTGTTATCATGTTTGTGTCTTATCGTCTCATCATCTTCATCATACTGTTGCATTAACCCTTTTCTTAATTCTCAATTGGACCTCAGCCTCCTTCCTCAGAGATCCAACGAACACAAAGTTAGTTAGAAAATCCTAACACTTCCTAACAGAATCCCATCTGTAATTTGATAAAGCAAAGCTCTTGTGAATTCTTTGAAATAGAAGTTGTAATAATGAGGAGTAAACACTCAGTCACCCTAGTAGCAGCTCACATGCACCAGGGTTCATTCAGACATTTTTAAATGTTATTTTAATGGCAGTCAGATAAGGCTAATCTTTATGATCTCCACG
This sequence comes from Etheostoma spectabile, assembly GCF_008692095.1. Lineage (NCBI taxonomy): Eukaryota > Metazoa > Chordata > Actinopteri > Perciformes > Percidae > Etheostoma > Etheostoma spectabile. The sequence continues at coordinate 25,518,559 of NC_045734.1, read as the reverse complement.
AGCGGATTTAATTATTCACTGCCTTTGATTGAAGGCCTGATGTCTCTAAATGTGGAAGAAATTATCTTTAAAGTGGCACTTCATCAAAAATGCATAATCTTTTTTTTGAAGTGTTTAGATGATTTTCTCATTGAGAGTGTCTTTAATCTCTTAGAGAGAGTTTGCTGGAAGAAGTCAGTGGTCATTGGAAAAAAAAAATCTTTATTTTACTCAAACGTTTTGACATTACGCCCCACGTATGATGTCAAAGCTTTCATTCATAATCAAAGTCAAAGCATATCCAAATCACGGAGATGTTCTCTTTGTGTTTCTTTTCACTTGACATGGCAGATTCTCATAAGCCCGGTCCTACCAGACTCTGGTCCATTAGCCCGGTCCTACCGAACTCTGGTCCACCAGCCCGGTCCTACCGGGCTCTGGTCCACTAGCCCGGTCCTACCGGACTCTGGTCCATTAGCACGGTCCTACCGGACTCTGGTCCATTAGCACGGTCCTACCGGACTCTGGTCCACTAGCCCGGTCCTACCGGACTCTGGTCCATTAGCCCGGTCCTACCGGACTCTGGTCCATTAGCCTGGTCCTACCAGACTCATGCATTTGTAACTGTTCATGCATGTGCTGCAATCACAGGAGGATGACTCAGAGTTTGGTACATACTAGGACTTTTTTTTTTTTCATTTTGACTTTTCACGTGAAAGAGCTTAGAAATCCTCAACGTGGTAACAGGCTGAGTAGTTTCAAATATGTATCTCACAGCTAACATTTAAAGAAGCTATCCAATATGGAACAGACGTTCTTCTTGGCACAGTGGTGTTCAATGCGTGTGGTTTTTAGAAAAGAAACCATTAAAGAAATAGATTGTTTTGTGTCAGGAGTGTCTTTTCTGCAGATGCTATCAGATGTTCCTTGTGCTCCTAAAGATAAGCGAGGGGATTGTACCCAATGTGCACCTATACATTTTATTTTAGAGGCAATGTACTACCAACCCCATCATATGAAGCCCAGTTTTTTATGTAATTGTAACAACTGCAGTTATAGTTGCTTTCCTTACATTGAGATTGTGACATAAATCATGACAATAGCCCATTAATCAGTATTGATTCCTTATAAAATCCTTGCTTTTTTGGCCCTGGAGGTGAATTTACAGCATTTTTCTTTCACCATTCTTTTGCAAAAGAAGCAAAAAAGAAAATTCTTCACCAAAAATATCTAATGTCACTAAATAATTGCATCACCCTCTTTGTATTTAATTTGTGAAGTAAGAAATGGTAACTGGTGCACACACACCTTCCTTCTGAGCCAGATGTAATCAATGGGAGAGGATTGATTAGGTTATAGATTCATAACCTAAAGACGGATGGGGAAGACAAGCTGGTTGAGCCTTTGGGTCACTTTGAATGCTGGGAAATTGATGTGCATGTCGCTGCTTGGTTCACCCTGGTTTATCATGGGAGGGACATCCCGCTGTGGCCCCAGGCAGCGTTTATTCCAACACACCATCGTACCTGAACCACAGTAAAGGTCGATTTCCAAACACTCCCAAAATGACACATATATGGTCTTCTGAGTTTTTTTGTCCCCACCTCACAAGAAATATAATTGCGGGGCATTATGAGCTGCTTGCATAATCGACCCATTTGGAGAAACAATGGTCTGCACAGAGCTAAACACCAACTTCTAATTGTCAGAAAATGAAAGGTGAGGCATCAAGCGCTAATCTCTTTTTCATCTTGTTAGTGAGCATCCTGTAGAAGGAAACTTCATTACCTCTTCAACTCCCTTTGTCTTCGGTGCACGCCCTGCCGCGGAGCAACTTAAAATGGGTTTTTCATGAGCATTGCTCAGAATTATTGTGAGCACTTCTCTCAATGTGGCAGCTTTGTTGTCTGTAGTCAGGGAAGAGTTTCATTCACAGACTACCAGGCTGAGTGAAGGAAGAGTGGACTACAGAGGGCCGGTATGTCGCACATGGGAGGGGGCATAGTCTGTTTCAGGTAAAAGTCATCATGTTCAGATCTGAAATGTTTTTCTTTTTGCAGGTCGAAGGACATTCTCATTTAAAAAAGACAATTTATGTTGTGGTTTGGAGTTTTGTTTGAGATTATTTTTCCCTATTGGCCCTCGTTGTGTTTGTGTCTCAGTCTTGGTTATCTTTGTCTTGTGACTCCCAGGTAAGTGTCTGTTTGTTCTACTTCCTTTATTGTTTTGATAGTACGTTTCCTGTCTTGCCAAGCTTTTCTTGGTGCCTGTCTGATTGTCCTGCCCCGCCCTAATGTGATTCACCTGACGTCTCACCTGTTCCTTTTTACCTCGTTACTTCTTGTATTTAACCCGTGTTCACTTTGTCCTTTGTCAGATCCTTCTACTTGTTCACCCTGTCGTCCTGCGCAGCGGTCCCTACCGTCTCCAGTTGTGTTCTTCCCTGTGAGTTTTCCAGCCCTTGTGCTCCGGCTTTTTTGTTTCCCCTGGCTCCCTGTGCTCATTTGTGTTTTTTGGACTCTGTTGCTCAGTTTTTGTCACAAATAAACCTTTCTGAAACTCTTTCCCGCTACGCCACGTTTGGGTCCTCTGTCCGCTCCCGTAACAAGTTTATACAGTACATATGGGTTTTGATTTATTTTTAATAAGATGTAAACTGTGTCACATTTCTAAATTCACGAGAAATAAATATATGCTATAAATCAAGACCTTAGAAGTATAAGGTCCTATCTAAATTCTTGGTCAAAATGCAGTAATTTGCATAACACTATGCTCTGACAGATTTGAGAGTTCCCATCCATCCATCTTCATCCGCTTGTGTATGTTTATTTTGGCCAAAGAAGGGGGATTTGTACTCAACCTGAGAGGATTACATAGCTCCGAGCACTCATAATGCAGATGTTTGATAAAGGTTAGAAGCTTGGTTTTAATTCTTTAATACAGAAATGACTGTAATGTCTTCATAAATATGTAAATTGCAACATGTCAAGTTAGGAAAGCCACCTATCTTTGGAGAAGTTTTAACTAACTTGTCAAGCCTACTTCCAGTATTATTCCAATTAAAAGGGCAGCCTCACATCTTTAAGCCGCTTTATCTGGAGACCTCTACGTTAATAATCAAGGTGCACTCCAAAGCATCGGACTATTGAGGAACGCTCTTGCAGGGATTACAAATTGGCTGCATGGCAAGCATTCAGGAAGACTGGGTTCAAAGTGAACACTTTTATCCTTGATTGATTTGGTCTGTTCCAAAAATACAGTATAATGTAGACTGATTCTGGTTTTTCTTTCAGACTGGATAATGGCAAAAACCCTAACCGAAATCGAGACAGTCGCACTTCCCCTAACTGTTTAACCAAACAAATCAAAAACAAAACACTTTGGGGGCGCCTGGTTAGCTCACCTGGTTCAGTGTGTGCCCCTCTTACAGAGGCAAGGTCCTTGTTGCAGTGGGCGCCAGATGGTTGTGACCTGCAGTCCTTTGCTACATCCCTCTCTATCTCCCACTTTGCTGACTTAATCTGTCCTATCAATAAAGGCAATACAAGCCAAAAACATACTTGACATCATACCCCTAGTGCCATTTATCAGTCTAGATAGTTTAGGGTGGAGTTGCCCGGTGTTGAAGATATCTGCTGTAGGCTGTAATTCTGCAGCGCATGGACAAACGATGTATTTCATTTGGACAACTTGTGTATATTAGGGAGTATTGGTGTCAATGTGTACATGGGGGAAAGACTTTGATTGCAGGCATTCTTCAGAAACCTTTGGGATATATAAACTGGCCCTTGTTTTGAGGTGAATTGACATTTAAATTAGCAGTTAGCTTTTAAATCAGATGTTTAATTTAGCTGGTGGTGCATTTTCCAGATGTGTAGTACACACTGCTGCCAAAGGGAAGTTTGCAAAACAACGCTAATAACGTAAACGTGGACATCTTTATTTTATGTGATGAGTAGTATAAGGAAATAATGTATCTCCAAACCCATGAAATGTCACATGGATTTTTTTTTAGAGCCTTTTCACCCAACACTGTGGCTGTGTCTCAAATCGCGCACTTCTGTACTAAATACTAACTATTTGAGTACGTAGTGCGTTCACATTGTCGAAGTGCGGTCAAATGAAGTGCACTTTGAATACCCGGATGGTGCACTCAAAACGGCCAGAAAATTGAGTGTAGATTGATGGACACTTTCCACATTCAACGGTCGCCATCTTGGCTACGTAGCGGAAGGGCCGGGGCTAACAAGAGTTGAAAAAACTTTTGGCGGCCAAAGACGCGATAGCGAGACCGACGGAGCATTACTACTGTAAGTTAAACGTGAGTCTTTTTGCTATACTTATAACATATAAGCCACCTGTATGTGTATATTTGGGTAATTTTACAGTCGGTAATGATTTTTGTACCACGAATTATAACGTTTATTGGTACCATAATTTGACGTGCTAGCAAGCCAACCTTAGCTATCTAACAGCGGCAGTTTAACCATATTGGCAAATAAGTTATAAGCTAACGTTACATGTGTTGTAGAGTTTTGTTGTTTGTGTTAAACTATCGTCCCGCTGTAGAAGATTTTAGTGTTAAAAGTGTGATCTTAACAAATTGTACATAATTCGATGTGAGCGTTAGCTCAGCAAAATAGCGATCAGCTGATTGTCTGCCGGTAACGTTAACAGTAACGTATCCGCTGTTACTGCCTCCACCTGATGTATATCCTGTTTATTCTGCCTCCACCTGATGTATATCCTGTATAATCCATCTCTTCAGGGACAGAAGAGGAATAGAGGGCCGTCATTTAGGGGTGACGATGGCCATCAGACCGTAGAAGGATCCCCTGGAGAGCCTGAAGTCCCCCCTCATGTCCCTATCCCCTACAAAGTAGCTCCGGCCTTGGGGGGGGGGGGGGAACTACAAGCACATTTATAAAATAAAAGTATATTAAAAGTAGTTAACTTTGTTATCTTTTGTTTTACATGTTGCATGACTGTGGCAAGCATATAATGAATATAAAGGAATGGGTCTATTTAAGTGTCAGGTCTGTTACCTCTGCTTTTACTATTGTTTCGTCATGTATGAAGACCATTTAGAACAAAAATACAATTTACAATAAAAGACGTAATGATGTTTTGTCTGTTAGGTAAGTTGTAAGGGGTAATGCTTCATAACAGCAGTCTTATCTCTGGGCTACAAAGATTTCCTCATGAAACAGTTGAGCATTAAAATGAACAGTAACGTTACGAATGAATGAATATTGTTACTTATTTTTAGAGCAGAAACAGTATACATAGTGTATACATATTAGAGTGGACTGCAAAGAATAGGTATAATTAATGAATTTAAAAGACTGCACTGACAAGAACGACTATAATACAATACAGTTGTGTGTACTGTTTTCAGCTAATGGGGGGGGGGGGGTGACATGACGTCGGTGGCGCAGTCGTCATCCTGGCGTGACACGGAGCAAATAAAAACATCACATTTAATTTTGTTAAAATATCAAAAACAAAGCAAGAATTATTTTTCACAAAACAATAGCAGACTAGAATGCCCTCCCTTGGTGAAATTCACAATTTTACAGAAGAAGAAGAGATGAAATGTGATCGTCATTTCCGG
>NC_045734.1:25490890-25512956 GCF_008692095.1 Etheostoma spectabile | reverse complement strand
TGGAAGTGCGCGATTTGAGACAACACTCCTCTGTCCAAATTTACGCACTATGTAAGACAGTACGTAGTGCGTGAACTGTACTGTCTGGAAGTGCACTAAGGGAAGAGCGCGATTTGAGACACAGCCAGTGTCCTCGGGGATACTACCTGTCTGCTGGCTACAAGTTAGCATCAAACACAACAAAGCCTGTCAGGTGAATGGCATCTTGAGCTAATGTTGGCAACCAAACAATCATAGATAGCTACAAGGTTTTTCAAATGATTTCCATCTTGTTATAGTTTCTAATGAGAAAAGTTATTTTATGAATATCACAAATTTCAGTATGACACGTTATGCCGTAAACCGTTAAAATCTGAGCGCGCTAACTCCCATCTGCACTCGACTCCCGGTGGCTAGCCCCTTGCTCCCACAGATCTGCCATTATTAATTCAAGGTAGCCCGTGGTGAGCAGTGGACGTGCTGGCAGGGCTATCTCTCACTGAGGCAGGCTGATGACCACACCTCATCAGACCACAGGGGAGCTTTCATGCTAGCCCATCCCCCTGTACTTTTATATGCGGGACCCCCTCAGTGTGCGCCATATATCTTTCCCATCTCTGCATAAGGATCAAACTGTAGTTCATATAGTCCAATAATGCTACAATTGTCTGGAGATGTGTTTTTGAAACGGGTTTGTAAATATCGTGTAAAAACCAAACAGCTCTTACAGTGTCTCTAGTGATGGCCAAATGAAACTTCATGGATCTTCATGAACCCTTTTATTTATTTAATGAGCCTAATAGATGGCACTCTCTGTTCTTGCAGTTTGTCCCGATAACGAACATCTACATCTCAGCCCTTACCATGTCGAGTGCCACCATTTACGTTAAATTTGTACTCCTTCTCAGAGTCATAGCTAAATCTCAGTCAGTCTAATCTGAACACAAAGACACACGTATTTTTAGACTCAGTGTGACTTTACACTCACAGGATAACTCGCTGAATCCACATAAACAATGCCCTCGGCTATTTTTGTTGGTTAGATTATCAAGCTGGTATGGCTGTTAGAAAATCACCTGCTTAGACATCATGCAGACACCGAAACAGCCTTTTCTCGGTCTACCTGATTAATGTAAGTACTTGTAAGTACTTCTTTGTTTGGGGCTGTGCTTATAAATCAACATGAATTAAAATGTAAATGTGACTCATTTTTCAACTGCAGTTTTTTTGTGGAAATGGCCCATGCTTGCAAAGACAAGGAGTCTATAGTGATGAACATTTGCATAAGATGAAACACCCTAGCTAGAAAAGCTTTATTAAAAATTGATCATCATTACGGCTGATTTCAGGAAACATTTGTGAGTTTCTGCAGAACTCAACTGAAGGAAAATGTGTGGCTCGAAGGACACAAAGCTGTGGTTTAGATCTAAAAATAAATATCTTAATAGATGTAATTATTTCAATCAGTGTAGGGCTGTTCGAACTCATCGAACCAAGTTTAATTGGACATAATAATTTGCAGAATGTGAGATTTACTGATGCAGTAAATTATTTCTGTAAAAAAGTGTGATGTAAAGTGAACGCCTCATGTTAGTGCCCTTTAATTCCTTTTTAGTCATTGCCATGATCATGTTGTCTATAAAGATCGAAGAGAAGGTACAGTAGTTTAGGCTTCAGTCTGGTGATAACCAACCTTTACGGTGACGATGATTGCGTGTGGGCATGGACAGAAAGCAATGGCATTGCAGCAAAGACCTCGTTATAGAATATATTGTTGCATAGACTCATGGAAGTGGAAAGCTTCATTCATACTCAAACACTCTGACATTTCCAATGAAATTTCACTCCACAAAACCTGTCCGAAGCAGAGGAGAGAAGCCACATCTGCAATAGAAAGCACACTCGCCTCTCTGCTTCAGGAACAATGGGAGCCCGTCTCTTACAAAGAAATACAATTTTCTGCTGAGGGGTTCTGAACACTGGACGCATTGGTCAAGACCAGCTAGTGGAATTTCTGACAGCTCGTTGCCTGGCCACTTTGGTGAATTAAACAACATGACATTGAATGACAAGGCAAATAGAGCGTAGCAGACTTTGGAGTTCACCATCATAGAGAGAAATAATACCTGGACTACTGAAATCGCGTGTATGACATTCAAAAGCATGCAGCAAGTGGCTGGAGGGAGAAACAGAAGATGCTTACCTTTTGCCTTTTTAAAGTCACAGCTTTGGCATTTAACGAATGGTTGACCCTCTTACCAAGAGCAAATTATGATTAATTCCTAACATCCCCATCATTATAGCCTGAATACGTCATTCGGAGTATGCACCAGAAAGCCTCCATTGTTTATGCAGCTCAACCACTGTGGTACATTTGTATGAGTTACCTCACATGACTTTTTCCAACCTTAAATTTATTTACAAATCCTACAGCTACGTTATACAAAGCTTAAAAAAAAAAGGATTAATATTTTATTTATTCTCATTCTGTGACAGGAGATAAAGGAGGACCCAAAAGCAGAGGACAGCCGGCGGGTAGCAGAGGTTTTCAAAAAAGACTTTATTTTTTTCAAAACGGAGCCCAAGCAAAATACATCAAAATGAAGGAACCAGGAAAAACATAAAACTGGAGCACTGGGGCTGGCAAAACTCACGGTGAGGGTAACTCACGAAGAAGGAAACTCACAAGGAAAGTAAATAGCAGGAAAGACCGAAACACATGACATGCCTACGGGGACAAGGACCTGACACAAGACAAAGAAAGCACAAAGACTAAATACAGGGGGTAACGAGGTGACGAGAGGCAGGTGACAAGAGGGCAGGGAAACAGGTGGAAAACATCAGGTAATCACAAGAGCGGGAAGACACAGGAAGTAAAACTAAAGACAGGACGAGACAAAAACCAGGCTTCAAAATAAAACAGGAAACAGAACATACAGAACACAAGACAGGACCAACAACACAATACCAGGGAGGGAACACGAGACTGGACACAAACAAGACCAGGGAGGGAACACGAGGAGGGAAAGGAAAACAGGATTAAAAAAACAGAACCATAACACATGGGTTCTTACAACTGTTATGATATCCAACGAATACAGGCGACCAGCGGCTCAAGCCAGTTGAGATTAGCGGGGTTGATATTAGGCGAGTAGGTTTTACTGGGAGTCGGGTTCAGAGCCTGGTGAACTGTTCGTCATTTCAGAGGCCATAGCAGTTGGTTTTTAGCCACTACACTTTGCACTCTGCATAAACCTCCATCCTGGACTATACAACTGCCCATTGCACATATGCAGTATATATATCTTCACATTCTGCACTCAATCCTTTCAGCATCCCTTCGCCTTTTCTTATGTTAAACAGCTATTTTGTACATATTTGTGTCTGTATTCATATGAATGACTAATACGTTTGTTTATGTATGCACCAACCACCAAAGCAGATTCCTTTCAAGTCTGACTTACTGTGGCCATTAACGTGATTCTGATTCTTTAGCCGACAAAGAGTTAATTAAAATAGACTGTGGGTTGGATTAAAACACCGGTACACAAACTTGAAAGTGCTGTGTGTTACGACACACGTATCCATCTCTACCTCCTCCCTGTGCACTCTCACACAGCAGCAGTCACTAGGATGCATACAGTTATAACTAATAACTTCATGGAATACAAATGAATTACTTTTCATAGTTATAGCTGGGAGAGATAAAGTATGTAATATGTACTTTTAATAAAGTGGTTGACTGCAAATGGTTAGTTTGTGCAACATTGTTTTTATTGTCAACTTTCACACTTCCATTTTATAAAAGCGATTCCCTTCACAGTGTCGTGGACTGGGAACAACAAAGCCAAAACAAATTACATTCACCACTGAATTTATTTTACTTAACATTTATGTATCCTGATTTCAAGGCCCAGTAAGTGATTACTGGCATTACGATAATCCTAACCCAAATTTCCTGATAATTCATTGAATATGAAAGATTTCAATGAATAGCCAGATACATTGTGTATAGAAAGACAAACTTGCTGAGCATGAAGCCAGATGATGTACGGCCAATTGGCCGAAAGCATCCAAATGTCAAACAATCATGTCTTTGTTCCTCTGTGGAAGCTAATAAAATGTTTATTAATGTCCCCAGATGACAAGACATTTATTACCGTGTCAATGCTTCTCCGGTTAACAACCTGCCGATGCAAAGCAGTGAAGAGATTTTTCGCAGGAGCTGCTAATTGTAAAGCCACTGTCCTGCTGTCCCCACTGGATCAATAGCAGAAGTACATCTACCTCTGCAGCATTCCCTCAACTACTCCAATCATGCTTCCCAACGATTCCCATCCAGTGGTACCTGTGTAACCCTGGGGGTGCTTCTGAATTAACCAGGTGGTACATGGAAGGAATGCGGAGCAGCTCCACCAATTGGAAAAGAAGTCGAAATATGATGTGATTGGAGAATATTTCATCTGAAACATCTCAACACTAGATGTTGCAGGTATGCAAGAGAATAAATAGGCAAAAGTAAAACTGTTAATCTGGTAGAGTGTGCATGTTGTGTACAACTGACAAACTGTGGTCTCTCCATCAGATAGTCTGTTATCCAGGAGACCAGGTGAGCATCAACCCCCATCTGCACACGCCTGTCCCCCAGTCTGAGAGGCTGAATGGGGTTAAATGGGCTGGAGAAAAACAAAGAACATGACTCTCAGAGCACTGTTAACCCCCTTCCAGATGAGTCTGCGCTCTGTGCAGTATGATGACATCATGTATTAATCATATTAATATAACAGAACATGGTGCAGTCACTTCTGCAGCATATCCATTTTCTACATATGTGTTTACACACAACAATATGCAGGTCAGTATGGAAATAAGAAGCAACTTGTTGATTTGAGGAAAGAAACTAAGCATGATATTCTGTACTTTGTTTACTTTGAGTCTGGAAACTGAGATCTCTTTACCTAGCACGGCAGCTAGAGTCTTCCATGGGCATTCAGGTCCGAAAAACCAGCAAAGGGAACCAATCAGCGTCCCGTGAGGAGCTACTGGAGGCGGGGTGAAGGTGTGTGTGACAAACAACAATGGCCGACACGATAGAATGACAGTTCAGCCAATCACCTGCTGGGTATTTTTTTGAAAGTGCCCGCCCTTTTCCAAACAGTTTCCAATGCCGGCTTCTCAGATGGTTCTGTGTAAAAAAACACCTGGTGCATCAGGTTAGTGATCTCCCAAATTATTCATCAATGAGAAAAGTCTGCTGGTTGTTCCAATGTATTCCAAAGGGGAATTTTTTAATTAAATGAATGCAAAAGCAGGAGAAAAATTCCTACTATGAAAAAAGGAGAACGATTTGGGGAATGTATTCATGTTGTCAGAGAAAATGAATGTGTTTGAAAAAAAAAAAAGAACTGAAAACGGGTCAAATTTGACCCAAGGACAACATGAGGGTTAACTTCCTGTAACGTACACGCAAGTATGAGGACACAAAAACAACCAAAACTAAATTATACACACTAATATATGCACAATATATACATACTCTAAACAGAAACAATGTAGAGGCATGAGTGCAATGAAGAGTTCAATAAAAATTATTTAAATGTGGAGCATAGTGCTAGATACTGGGATAAATAGTATTATGTTATTAAATTACAATATGAACAGTATGAACATCATGAACAGTTCTGAAATAGGAAATGAGAATGATGAATAAATTAAAAATAATAAGTGAGATTTGAGAATGGGAATGATGACTAATAAGTGGAATAACAAGAGGAACCAGTGACCAGGTGCTGTAGAGACCGTGTTACTGGGTTATGGACCAGAACTGAACCTGACCCCGTGGGTCAGAAGTCAACTGTTCATCAGAGAGATGGCTTGTGGGTAGAAACTGTTCCTGAATCTGTTGGTTTTGGTGTACAGTGCTCTGTAGCGCCCCCCAGAGGGGAGAAGCTGGAACAGGTGGCGTCCGGGGTGAGATGGGTCTGCAGTGATGGTTCCTGCCCATTTCCTGACTCTGGATGAGTACAAGTCATGTTTTCACCCTCTTTTGGTGTTTTTTTCCGGGGAGGACAGTCAACATGAATAATACAACAGGAAATGAAATGCTTTGCAGGAGGTTTCCACCCAATCAGGATCTCCCACGATAAGTCTGCATTGTCAGTGGAGTCTGGAGTCCTGATGCAGGCTGGGAAGCAAGAAAGTCATGAAGTAACTCAGCATGATGGCTCATCATGCTGAGTTACTTCCATCCTCGTCCATAACATCCATCAGGAAGCTGTAAATGTCCAAATCAGTTTGACTAAAACCTCTAAACTTGGTTTGTTGTAGAGTCTGTGGCTAGAAGAGATCAGTGACAAGCCCATGTATCCAAAGGGAAGAACATCTGCTTTCCCATCTGCGAGTTTCCAGTCCATCTCACGTCCCCTGGAGGTCATTACCCGTGAGTACCGAGGTGTAGGTCTCATCATCACCCTCCCTTCATCTACACTACAAGCTCTCAGCCACACTAAGGATATTGAATTTCTAAAGTAGGCCATATTGCAGCAGAAAATGGAAGCGCTATCTCAAACACCCCCGACCCCCGACCCCTCACCCAGCACCCATTCCATATTGAAATCAATGCAAATTCATAATAAATCTCAGAAAGCGGCATCGGTACCGCTGACACTTGCCGTGTTGGAAAGTCCCCCGGGGACTCCCATGCTCGGTGAGTCTGAAGTGGTTACGGATCCCCCCCCCCCGAGGCTGCTGGGAAATTCTGACTCATACGTAATTACCACAGTGTTAACACACTGACCGGGGCTAGGGAAGGGTGATTAGAAAGTGCTGCGGAAGTGAGGTCACTTCAACCCCAATGAGGAGAAGATACATACTGGCTTTACAGTTCATGTTGTATGTTGTAGTCACTGTTTAAATGAATATATCACACCACACATTCATTAAAGCTGAACATAAGTTTTTAGAAAGGACCATGATATGTCAAACAAAAGATGTTCAGAGCCCCATTGTCTGAAACAAAAATTAATTAAATGTAACTGAAGAAATCCGACTGAACACTGAATAATTGGAATACTTTTAGTTATTTTTCAGGCTTTAGAGACTAAGGTAAACCAGTCTAAGCTGGCCCGTCTCAGCCCGACTCGAGGCCAGCTCATGGTGGCGCCTGCAACTCAGTCAAGTGGCCAGTGGCTGATTTTAGAAAAAGCTGTTTCAACATCTCATTCGATTCCAGCCGCCTTCAGGCTGAACAGGAAGTGACAGAAACACTGTGGTCCGATTCGGATTTAATAAACTCATCAGACCCATAGATCAGATGGTACACAGTCTCCAGTTGTTTTAATTATGACAGAGTAACTCACAAAATGCTCTACATGTGATCTGTTGCTGATTTTAATTAACAGCAGACTGGAGATGATCCGTGATCTGATCAGATTTAGTCTTTCTGACTTCTAAACGTCTCTATCAGCCTCACGACATGTGTTCTGCACAGAATAAACCAAAGTTAGCAGTTAAAATCCCTCCGATTTAAAAACATTAGAAAGGTTATATAAAACATCCTCATGTTGAGTTGATTGGTCCACAATCAGCTGTTAAATCTGCTGAGAGGCCGGTGTTTCCCAGCATGCCCTGGGTGAAAATCAACTGCGCTTCCTGCGTCTCAGAACTGTGGCCGCCTTGATCTTGTGAGATTATCGTTGCCTACATGTGCACAACGTCAGAGCAAGTCGGGATCAAGTCGGACCCCAATCTACCCAGCATGCAACGGGCGGCGATCGCCGCTGATCCATTCTGCAGAAACCTGGCTCGTCACCAACGAGCCTAATTTATGTTTTAAGAGGGTATTTGTCACAAGGTCAGTGTTCAAGGTATTGGCCTGAAGTGCGGGCTGAGTAGACTCAACTAGAAAATTCTGATTTGGGTACATTGCTAGTGTGTTCTTGAGTAAGACTTGGCGTGAAAAGTTGTTAATGCAAATTAAGAGAGCTCTGAGTACCTAGCTAGTGGTCGCTTCGGATCCCTGCACACAGAAACCACCAGACACAAGAACCGCTTCATTCCCACTGCCATCACTCTCCTGAACTGCTGGCCACTTTGGCCATCCACCTACACATTACTTACTGGATTTTACGGACTATAAGTCAATTTTTTTCATAGTTTGGCTTTTTCTGCGACTTATAGTCCAATGAGTCTTATACGAAAATATATATAATTTAACATGTTTTTAAATGTTAATTCATACAGAAAACATTACCGTCTACAGCCATGAGAGGCGCTCTAGGCTGGTGACAACTCTATGCTGCTCCTAAAAACAACTGAGAAAGAGTGAACACACTGTCTGCAGATCACAAACTGCAGCCAAAAAAACAGTACTCAAGCAGCAGACAAAAAGTTTAGAGTGAGTGAGAAACTTGTGAGGGACTGGCGAAACGGTTCCTCAAAGAAGCAAGATGGAGGAACAGGTCCAGAGATGGATGCAACAACATGCTGCTGGGACTGAGAGGTTTAACAGTACCTACTAATCCCCGCCCTGCTAGTTGTTCTGTGTGCTATTGTGTAGTTGAATAACTGTAAATGTGTTACGTTAACATAACAAGCACCTACCGTGTGAATATATGCCCTGTGGTTGTGTTTCATGCCCCTCTGTATTCTTTAATGCATGCAGTAGCTCCATGTACACCATGCTGTGTGGCTGACTAACCTTGTTCTGCATAAGAGCCACATTGTACCACTGTTGTGTTTACCAGCAATCTAATTCCCATTCCCTCTAACGCAGCAGTCACACAGATACAGCCTGAATTTGAATTAAAAACAGTTCCACTGCAAATTAAGGCTGCATTGTAAAGACGTGTTGTTTTAAATATAATTTGCATTTATGTCTCTCGTTAGCTTCCCTTTAATACTGAAGCAGACTCTTCACCACTTTGTACTTTCCTTACAGACCCAGATGGGGATAGTAGGGGGAGATTTTGCAGTAGTGAGGGAACGAGCTCAACAGACCAGGTGTGACATGAACACTACAATCCTTTTTGCCTCTGGGCGGGTTCTCGTGATTGCAACTCGCTCTTGTTGTGGGAGTGCCGCAAAGCGGTGAGAAGCAGACACCGCTTAGTCTGAAAAATGAGTGCCATCAGCATCTCTGTATCCGGATTAATGAGAACCCGCGGTGCTGAGCCAGGCAGAGGCTGCTCATTTGTTTGGGTACCCATCTTCATTAAACCGCAATAAGGGGAATTCATGGAGCTCCATCAGAGCGTGGGGGTGTGCTGGAGAAGCCCACGTGGAGGGACTCATAACACGACTAAGCTCATCACGCTCAGTGATCCCAGATGAAATTAAAAAGCCGTGAAAAAAAAAACACTTTCTTCCCTCCTCTTCCCCCCCCACCACTTTATTTGTTCCTTTCATCTTACAAGCATTGTTTCTATGCACTGTTTCTTGGCGCTGCCTCTGTCTTGTGTCACTGCCAACAAGGCAAGTAATAAAGGATAATGTCACGTTCTACGCAGGAGATATGGAATAGTTACACTGTGCCATATGGAACTGGGATGCACAGTAGAAGAAATTATAGTCATAAACAAAGAAAACGGCTAAAGTGTTGTCTTCCACTTGATGTGCTGTGGCTAAGTGAAGAAACAACTAACTGTGCCTTCTGTTCCATTTGGCATGACATGCAATGTCAGCGTTGCATGGAGGTTCATAGGAGAGTTGAACCCTCATGTTGTCCTCATGTTGTCCTTGGGTCAAATTGACCCGTTTACCAATATCAATGTTCTTTTTAAGTTCCCAAAATAACATGATTGATTTTACACATTGCTCTTTGGCAATCTCTACTTTCATAAATTTTTGGGGCGTCTTATTCAATTTTATAGCATTTGAAAACAAATGGAAGTGTTTTTGAAATAGTATTGAGTAAAAGTTGACATATTCCAGTCTGTGATTATCATCAACATCAATTCCTTTAATTTTAGTCTCAATAATTCCAAATTTCTGCTTTTCTAACTCAAACATTAGGTGTAATTTCCTATAAATGAGGTTTATAATCCATAAATTCCAAAAATAACTGTAAAACTAAAGTTAATAAGTTAGTGTTATGTAGTGTTGAAAACGTCAAAAATGACAATCATTGAAACGTCAAAAGTGTTGAAAAAAGGGACAAAAAAATAAGAAAAAGTTAAAAACTTCAATAAAAAGCATCAACAAAAGTGTTGATTTTTCAATTTTGACTGGAAGGCAACACAAGGGTTAAACCAAACTGAGCACGTGGCAGCACCAATGGTTTCATGTGCAGGCTGGAAACAGACAGCCCAAAGCACCGGGAGTAACCCTGGAATTGGATTTAGATCTATTGATTCGTACGGCTGACCAGCGCGTGGAAATGTTTTTTTTTTTTTTTTTCTTCTTCATGGTCCAACGAAGATAACAGAGTTAAAGTGTTAAAGTGAGAGAAGGTGCACCAGCACAAAAAACATTTAAAAACAATTAGCTTGTATCATTAGGCAAGATGAGAGTTTCCTCTGAACCTGAAGGAGGAACTGTGGGAGATTAAGAGCTGTGAGGAAGAATGGAGAGAGAGAGAGGGAGAGAGAGAGAGAGGTTAATAGTCATGTCCAAGGACATTTGTGTGAAGGAGCTGAAGACGTCCCCTGCTGATCTCTGTAATGCACCGATGTCTCTGCTCTTCATCTTAGCGCGGTTGAATTCATGATCCACGGTTATTACTGTAATACTTTAATTGGCAGTGAAAAAACATCTACATCTAAAGTGGCAGAATGCATCCTCTTCCAGGCCTAAAATGAGTACAGTAAAAGCTGTAATTTAAAAATATTACAATAATTGCAGGCACCGTTGCCCTTCAGTGACACCGTCATCGCTAGCACATGTGGCTGAGATTAGCACAGCGCTACACCAAGTAGCTCGGTCACCTGAAGAGGTGTAGCTACGTCAGCAACAGGGATGTAACGACACACTCAGGACTCGATGGGATTCATGATTTTTTAAGTTCTTGTTTAACAGAATGAGCTACAGACAAATGACTGAAAAATATTCCTTAATTTGTATAAACTGTGCAAAACAACAGACGTGTCCTCATATCAAAAGTGCAACTGATATTGAAATTTATCTTAAACAAACATTAAGTAAAATAAAAATATTTTTGTACCAAAACAATATTAGTCCAAATGAAATTTCTCCAAATCTTATAATAAGCCGTACTCCAAGTCACAATAATGGCTGTAAAATCCATCGTGTTGTGGGCAGAATCAAAGTAGGCTAACTGTTGAGACAGTCTTCAAAAGCATCTGTGAAACTGCCCCCAAGCCTGACTAATCTGTTTAGGTCCGCTCCACCACCAGCCTCTAATGGTTGCCCATGGTCAGCCATTAAAAAGGTTTTTCAAAGGTGGATTCAAGTATTTTTCAGATAAACCAAAATCTAGACACTAGATCAACAGCATGCTAGGATGCATGAACCCAGGACTCCCTGGAAAGCTGACACTGAGTGCATTTATCCTAAATAGATTAAGTAAATGTAATTAAAAGGTAAAGAAAACCCTAAACCATGATGATCAGATACTACATCATAATTCTACACAACGTCCTGATTATGAAAGAACAACACCATCAGGAGGTGGTGGAGTTTTTGTTGTTTAGTTTTAAGCAGCAGCTTAAAACTGTGGTTACAAAATGGTTTAGTTATTAAATAAAATGAGGCCTTTAAGAGTCGATCCACTAAGCTTTTGCTGCAGCTCTGAAACCATCAAAGTCTCTGTGTTGCTGGGCAGCGTAGCGGATCAACGTTTTTTCGAGACCTAGGCTTTCTATAGGGGCTCAGATCCCTAGATAGATGCTCTGGGGGAAGCAGCCAGGCAAATCTTCAGGAAAGGAGACAGCTCTAAGACTTCAGAGTCAGAGCCAGTGGACAATGATTCAACTGAATGTATTCCCCTAGGCCAAAATGGAGTCTGGTTGCGAGCAGGCCAGGGTGTCGGCTGGAGTCCAGCAGGCTGGAGTCTAGCAGGCTGGAGTGTAGCAGGATGGAGTGTAGCAGGCTGGAGTGTAGCAGGCTGGAGTGTAGCAGGCTGGAGTGTAGCAGGCTGGAGTGTAGCAGGCTGGAGTGTAGCAGGCTATAGTCTAGCAGGCTGGAGTGTAGCAGGCTAGAGTCTAGCAGGCTGGAGTCTAGCAGGATGGAGTCTAGCAGGATGGAGTCCAGCAGGCTTGAGTCCAGCAGGATGGAGTCCAGCAGGATGGAGTGTAGCCGACGGGGAAGAAGGCTGGGAACTACCAGAGAAGGGTTTAGGCTAGTGCTGAACGATACTGTGTTTTAGCATCGAGATGTCAACGTGCGAATGCACGATAGTCACGTCGCAGGACGCTGCAATGTTGACATTATCTTTTTTTGCTGCTTGATAGAAAACCCCAACCGGTCGCCAGACACCGCCCACCAAGAGCCAAGAACCGCGTTGTAGCTCATTACCATCAAGTTGAAAAATTTCAACTTTACGATTCACGCTCAAATCGCCCAAAACGCGACGTCGACAGGTTTGCCTCTTTGCAGCTGAGCTTCCACTGAATATGAATGACTTGCGGTAACGTTAGACGCTCCAGTCGGTGGCGGTGTGAGTGTCCGGGTACCTTTTACTCCAGCAACTACACCCCCCCCCCCCAGGCTGCAGCATGGGGGACACAGTTCACTACCAACGTGTGTGGCTGGCTGTGGACGTCCCAGGAGACCTTTTACCAAACGACTTATACGGTGGCAAGTCGATTACTTATTTGGGAAATATTAAAACAGACACACACGCACACACACACACTCACTCACGCACAATGATTAATTATGATTCTGTAATAGGAAGTTCACCAGGACACACACCACTGGAGTGTCAAATTAAAATTATAATGAACAGCTATTTCTTGTGGATTTATGAAATTCTGAATATACGGTAAGATAAGGTCAATTCTGATACACTACACTAAATTGGCCTTTTTTTTTTTAACCTGTGAAATCATAACACCCAAGCTCATTTGTCCAAAGAATGTCAATGGAAAATCCAAAAATTGCCCATTAACCCACTGGACTTCATGCTTATTCAATAGCAGAAAATAATCTATCTTTTATAATTAACTCCATACAAAATGGTAATATGTTATTGTGTAGAATGGCCTGCGGCCAGGAAATAATGATGGCAAATATATGCAAACAAACACATATTAGTCATAGGTATGCAGTACATAGTTGTCCAAACACACACACAAATACACACATGCACACACACATGGATAAAGCACACTGAGCTACACAGCTTTCTATTAACAGGAAATCCCCATGGGAGTTAGGGGTAATAGTATTGAGGCAATAACAGTTTAGCTAACATAATCAGCATCCTTTATGGCGTTGGGAGCTTGTGTGTGTGTGTGTGTGGGGGGGGGTCCTGAGAGGAAAATTTTGTTTTCACGTTCTTTGGGTGAAACGGTTGCTGGATTGAATTCTGGGAAATGTGCTTGTGTTTTGTGGTCACATCAAATGCTGAATGCTGCTGCTGTAAATAGTTATAGTGTGGCTGTTACACAGCTGCTTTATAAGGTGTCCCAAAGGGAAAGGTTACTAATATCCCCAATCAGAAAAAAGATGGAAGCCCATGAATCTATTAGTGTACAGCGTTAGCATACAATACCCACAAAGCCGCACTTAGGCCTTCACTGACACACTGAAATGTAATGTTCAAATTCATTGCACGTTGGTGCTGGGGGAATATTGCCTTACAAATAATCACTGTTGTGTTAAATGAAATACATAGTTATTCCAGGCCAACAGCCCTTTATATGGTGAATTAAATATGTTACAGACTGATACCCAAAATGACTTCAGCTGTGTTCACTCGCACTGTATCATCTACAGCTGCAAAACCATGTTAAGTTGGTGATCTTTGTTCATTCAGTCGTTGTTTCCCTTTGCAAGCATCGCAAAAGATCTGTGGAAGACGTAGTACACTTCTTAAATATTAAAATTCAGATACTAATATAGTTGCTTCCCTTGTTGAACATATCATTGTTACATTCCAAAAGGCGTTAAATGTGTGTCTGTTGTTAATTTCCTGGAGACACAGCACAGGGCTGGGTCTGGGAAAACAAAGGAAAGAGAAAATGAAGAAAGCCTCCGCAAACCGAGAGTGGTGTGCACGAAGTGACCTGGTTTACATACAGTCATATTACACACATTCTGTCAGAAGTGACAAAAGTACTCACTTCCCGTACTCAAGTAGGAGTACAGATACTGTAAGTAATGTAATAATGTAAGGGCTTCTGTAAGAGGTGACTGCTACTCTCAATGTAGGAAGACTAGATTTGGTCAATCAGCTTTCTCACTTACTATGGTAGAAAAGTGGAACTTCACATTGGAGATTGTGTGAGTCGTAGCAGTTTTAAAATGTCCTTAAAGACTTGGCTGAAGGCGAATACACTACGTGATCAATGATCTGTTTATAACATTGAATGTGTATTTTATATACTGGTTTATACGGTTTGTAATGTTTGTTATAGGTTGTTGTTCATCTATTTGTTTTGATAGTATTGTCTACATTGGGTATATTGTCCTTTTATCTCCCTTGCCCAGGGACCACAGATGTAAATTAGCTGTATAGCTAACTCATATACAGGACTTAAACTGCGCACGGTCCCTGATGAATAAAGAGAATTAGGAAAAAAATAAAAAATAAAACATACAAATGACTAAAAAAATAGCAAGTTTGTCAGTAGCCAGGCTAACTGTGGTTGTCTCGACTATGACGTGATGCAGGGTAGAAGAATAGGCTCGTTCGAGATGAGCTGTAGACTGGACAAGTGGGGGGGGGGGGACAAAAATCTGCTCTGAAGTCGGACAGCTTCCTGCCGAGTCCAGCCGCCTTCAGGCTGAACAGGAAGTGACAGAAACACTGTGGTGCGAATTCCAATTTAATGACCTGTCATCAGCCCCATAGATCAGCTGGTTCTCCTCCCAGATGTTTTAATCATGACGGAGTCGCTGTCAAACGGCTCTACATGCGACCTGGTGCTGATTTTAATTAACAACAGCTGAAAAGCCACCGCGCTGCCTGCGTCTCAGACCTGCGACCGCCTTGATCCCGTGAGGTTGACGTTACCTACGTGTGCACGACGTCAAGTCGGACACAAATCTACCCAGAATGCACCAGGCGACGATCGCTGGCGATCCATTCTGCAGAAACCTGGCTCATCTCCAACAAGCCTAATGACGGAGGATATGAAGCAGAGGTTGGTTGATTGTGGTAGATGAGAGGCAGCTGGAACCCTGACTCCTGCACACCAGACTCCACTCCTGCAATCAGGACAGAAAGAAAGGGGGGGGGGGAGAACAGAGAAGCTGGTGTCAGTACACGATCCGTCCTGCCTGCACGATCCGATCTGCACATGTGCAGATGATATCATACGAGGATTTACGGCACTGCACGATCTGGTCCACAGTGGCGGTCTGCTGTTAGCCTCCACCGGAAAGCTAACGACGCTAGTTTAGCTAACAGCTGTTTCAGCTAACCACTAGCTAACAGCTTGATTCAGCCTAAAATAATTTTACTCAAACTAAACAGCGAGAAAAGCAGCTCCAGCTAAATTAAGACTTCATAGTAACAATAAAGACAAGTATGGACTGATTAGTTTTTAATTGAGCACAAGTAACAGCTGTTATATATTTAAACGGTTATTTTAAGTTTTGAGGGTATTTTACATGCGGTCTCAGCTAGCGGTTAGCTGAATTAGCTTTTATCTAAACTAACGTTAGCTTCCCGGTGGAGGCTAACAGACTTTCTTTAACTGTCTATGGGAACAGATCGTGCAGAGTCGTCAATCCGCGTTCATCATGACATCATCTGCGTATGCGCAAACACATTGCACACGGGCAGAATGGATCTTGCAGGCAGGACGGATCGTGTACCGACAGCTAGCTAGGAGCAGCAGGCCTAAAACTGAACTGGGAACAGAGTAGCGGAGTAGAAGTAGAATTTGGCAACACTCAGTCCTATTAGCACCTGAAAAAAAACCCTGCTCACCTGTCAGAAAAAATCTGGTGGATGATACCAAACACGCCACCGATGATGCCCCACTAGGACTCATCATCAGGACTTATTATCAACATGACATGTCCATACCACCAAATATTTCTACATTCCTGTGTGAAACACCTCCAAAACTGTAAAATCTCATCCTAACTCATTGCATTAGAAACTGCTTAGTGTTTTAGATGAAGGATTGTTTGTTTCTGATGATCCTCCAAGCTCACGGATCTGTTACACAAACCTGCCTTCCATCATATTATATGTTATATATATTATATACCATATTGGATCCTCTGGCTACCACCCGAAACAATTCACCCCTCGCTTTTTCCTACTTACTTTGACAGCGTGGTGCTGAACCAACAGCTTGTCTAGAACAGCTGAAGCAGCGTGTCAGCAGCTCCACAGCAGCAGCTCCAGTCCTCCATCAGCATCACACTGGATGTGATAATCCACAGGACTGCTGTGCAATCACAAGTGTCTGGCCACTGCCTTATAGCCCAATACAAACTCAATGGAGCTACTCGATAAGTTGGAGGAAAATAGCCTCAAAAGATGCTTTGGGTTGCAGTGATGGGCGTAAAATCTAAGCCAGGACGTGACTGGTGTAAAAGATGAATATGTGTTCTATAAGATGCATTGAACGCATCTTGTTCAGGTGACAAAGTTTATTGTAAGAGCGCCACATTTTCCTCTTAGGAGGCAGGTTGAGGTTGTGGATGCGTCAAACAAACACAGGACTTTACAGAACAACCCAAACCAAAATCTCTCTCTTAACCCTTGTGTTGTCTTCCCATCAAAATTGACGCTTTTTATTCAATGTTTGTCACTTTTTTTTGACATTTTCAACACTTGTTAACTTCAGTTTTACAGTTATTTTTGGAATTTATGGACAATAAGCCTCATTTATAGGAAATTATACCTGATGTTTGAGTTAGAAAAGCAGGAATTAGGAATTATTGAGACTAAAATTACAGGAATGGATGTTGATGATAATCACAGACTGGAATATGTCAACTTTTACTCAACACTATTTCAAAACCACTTCAGTTTGTTTTCAAATGCTATAAAATTGAATAAGACCCAAAATTAACCCAAAAATTTGTACTTGGCAAAGAGTGTTGTGTGGAATCAATCATGTTATTTTGGGGAATTAAAAAGAACACTGATATAGGACAACATGAGGACAACATGAGGACAACATGAGGACAACATGGGGACAACATGAGGACAACATGAGGGTTAACTTAACTATTGCGTGTTGGTGCTTAAACATAACCACACTGGGACTGTTTGACAAATTGTTCGTGTTTATAACACAACCTTTGCGCTCTCTGGTTTGAACATGGTTTCCTGACACTAGTAGGGGCGCTAATGTGTAAAAAGCTTTAGTGGGTTGTCTTAAATCATAGGAAAAAACCTCAATATTGTCTTGACATGTAAACAGACTATAAGGCATCAATGAATGCATCACCATTATAAAGTCAATGGTACTCATTGAACACATCATGGTGAGTTCACTGAGTTGAGTCTTGCTCCTACATAACATACAGCAATGGATTTCCAACATATTCAGGAGTAGCACTCTTGCTTTTCATACTTATCGAGACACAAGTGGTTGCATTCAGACTCAAAATTGATTTCTATTCTAGCCATTTTTATTAATTATTTTCAGCTGATTGGAGGAGATTATGTTAAACATTTGACTATTGTTAGAAGTTGTTGGTTATTGGGTGAACAAAGTTTTCTTTAAAATGAAGAAAGAAATATATTTTCAAAAACTGACAAAAATGTCACCTTGGAAACAAAAGAGAATGAAAATTAGCTGGATGCAAATATTACACTTCAGAAGAGTATCACACTGCATGACAGTGCCCCCTGATGTGTGCAGGTGACATGATAAGTGTTATATATATATATATATATGATCTTTGTCGCATACCATCCACTATATCTGCTCATCTTTGCTGTCCACAGCACATTGCTTGCTAAAGCCAAAATGCTGGATAGTTCAGTGTTCATATAAATCGGACAGTATTTAAAGAAATAAGACGGCATGAAGGAAAGCATTTGGACTTTCAGTTTGTGACTGTGTTAAAATATACTATTGCACCCATTGTGATACAGAAATAATTGTCTTTCATGAAACGTCTCTGCCAAGTGACTGTGGATTGCGGACTCTCTTCAAAGAGCCTCAACATCACACATTAGCTCCTTTCCATCAGCTACTGGATCTCCAAAGTGGCCTTTAAAATCAAGGCCTTGCCTCTGGCAGCACAACGATCAGTGTATGAATCTCTGCGTGTT
The DNA here is from genome assembly GCF_008692095.1 of Etheostoma spectabile. Taxonomy (NCBI): domain Eukaryota; kingdom Metazoa; phylum Chordata; class Actinopteri; order Perciformes; family Percidae; genus Etheostoma; species Etheostoma spectabile. The sequence goes on along the minus strand of NC_045734.1, from coordinate 25,494,607 downwards.
CTATCTTCACAAGGGGGTGCGCTCTAGTTCAGTTTTTCACAGTTCAACTTCAAAAGGATCATTACAGCCAGTGAAAGCCTCATCAACATGCAGCTTGATATCATTGCTTTAGAGGGAATCAGACTTTATGCTTCTTCTGTTTCTTCTGGTTTTGCAGACCAGAAGCTTTTTTAATCACCCCCCCTCCAAATCTAGCACTCAATATCCAGACATGTCTTATCATTAGCTAATTAACTAGCTGATGTACAGTGCCTCGGTTTTTCGTGCCCACTGAAAACCTCGGATCTCGGGCCCTATTTCATAGTGCACGGTGTAAAGTGCATGGCACACGTGCGTGTAGGGCGTGTCCAAATCCACTTTTTCCTAGTTCCTAGGGTCCGGGCGCGTGGCTCAAAACCCTCAAAAGGTTTTGTACTTAGTGTCTTCATTAATTCATACGTGTGTTTTTGACTTAACATGCAATAGACCAATCAGAGGTCATCTCCCATTCCCTTTAAAAGCCAGGCGCTTTTGTACCTTAGCGCATTGCTATAGCAACACGCCAAGAAAACACCTGAACACACCTCCCTGTAAGACCAGCACGGCCGTCGGCGCACAGATGGGCGCAGGTGCAGGTGGGATGGGAAAATAACAGCTGTGTCGGTCTTAAAACAGCAAAGACAAGCGCTGGGTGCAAGATAGGGCCCCGCTGTGTGAAACTTGTTTAGTGCTGGAGTATTTGTGTATGCTGTATATGTGTTGTCAGATGGTTAAATGCATTTTTGCTTCCTACCAGTTGGCTGTTCATTGCATTTTCTGTAAAGATGGTGGAATTAGCAAGCTAACCCAACTAGCCAGCAGTCCTTCTCCACTGTTGTTCTGCCACCCCAGTGCGTGCGTCACTGCAGTGACGTAACCGGGTCGTCCACTCCAAATCAGTCTGCATGAGCATCAAATGGACTAGACTGTAGTTCTGTAGCTCATCCCTCAACAATAGAGCTCCATAGTGGTCACTTTCCTTTGTTCACAGTACTTTGCCTATGATACTTGAAATCATTATTCAAAGGCAGCATGAGAGAGGGAATGTAGTAAAGGACGAGCTCAGATCTAAGAGACTCCCCAGCTGAGGGGTAGGGACACTGAATGCTCTTACATGTGCCTGGAAGAGGCCTTTTTGCAGGATTTATATTTGTTAGTGGGAATATGGAGTTATTTTCTCTGCTATAGGTGTGTGTGTGTGTGTGTGTGTGTGTGTGTGGTGGTGTGTGTGTGTGTGTGTGTGTGTGAATGCAGACATTTAACATTTGAATGCTAAAAATAAACTATCAAAGCTATTGGAAATACCTACCAAATAAGCTGAACTGTAAGTTCCATTAGATTGATTGACGTTATAATAATTAGGACAAATCCACATATACTATGTTATTACTTTTGGCGCGTTTGGGGGTGACTCTTTAGAGCCCCTAAAACACAAACGTTTTATAATGCACCTGTTTCCTTCTTATTTTGAAAACTCCTGGGCGGCGTTTCCCTTTTCCAGTAAGAAAGAAAAACACGACATCTTCAGCCTTGATTACTGTTGGTTAATTCAACCTCCACGCGATCATGCATTCATCGCTTTATATGCATATTCATATGCACGTTCACTTGCACATGCACAAAGTTAAATTCCCACTTTCCGGCAGCGAGCTCTCTGGGGACCAGTCCACATGGGTGTGGTAGCGCTCCTCGGGCACACATGGTTTTAAAACAGAATGATTATCTCTTAGTCAAGACTTAGTTACAGCTCTGGACTAATGCCAGATAAAAGCAACCGATATTGTTCTGGGCAATAGAGATGCACATGTCTCAGTGAAAGCTAAATCTGACCCAGGCCCATGTGAAGTTGCAACTCTTCACATTGCGGGTGGGGACCCCAACCAAATCCGGCTCAGAGATCCGAAAAGTCAGTCAAAGCAAAAAGTCAGTTTCATGTTATTATATATAAAACACATTTTTAAGGAGGCTAAGTGTGTGTTTGTGTGTGTGTGTCTGTGTATATAATATATATGTACTGTGTATAGTAGGCTATGCTTCATGCAAGCTGCTACCAGTTGCATGTTCTGCCTCTTCGCAGATGGCACAGCACGCCTGACTACAGGAGACGTTTAGCTCAGACTTGCGAGGTATAGAGTTGATGTGGTTTGAGGCCAGATCCCATTCTCACCACAGCCAAACCGCTCCAGAGTTTGATGCAAAGCACACCGAGACCAACTCATCAAGCAGGTCTCGGTGTGCTTGTTTGGTCCGCTTTTTGTGCGCACCTGAGTGCGATTGTCGCGTTCTCACCTGTCCTAACAAACCGCACCAAGGGGAAAAACCTACTCTAGTGCGATTCAACCGAACTAAATGAGAGTGCATACTGTAATCCCCAGTCGACAAATATTTAAAATAACTTTGATTATGACATATTTTAAATAAGCTGTTCTTGTGTGGAGTGAAAAAAATAATGTGATGCAAAAAATGTCTGTGTAATCCCCCATGATGTGATCATAGATTAAATACTGTGCCATCACTTTCTTCCCTATTGGCCCTCCTGTAATAAATCATGGTTTTATTGCTTCGATGATATTTCTATTGCTCCCATTTGATTTTCCCGCGAGTTACCAAATGCCAAGATAATACTGAGATATGAGGAAAACATTCATTTTCAAAGCAATAACAGGCAATAATAGTCTCCCTGCAAGCTTGCCATATTTGCATATGCACTTTCATTGACTCCTGCTTTCTTTATTTGCATCGTTTTTCAATTTTAACACAGCAACAGGAACATTAAAGCAATTCTTTGCTATTAAGCAATTTTGCATCCCTTATTTTTCCCCTCCTGTGGGTATTGAATCTGCTTTACTGAGAGCAAACAGTATCTAAGACCATTTGCTTGCCTCTGAAAATGGGATCCACAGTCTCATAGATGGTTTTCTAAACCTAAATCTTAAGACTCTATGAAATTTAAGAAAGTTTAAAAGTTACATTATTATGTTACAGTAAGTGTTAGGCTACATTTTGTGCAACCTTAAAAACCCACGCAAAGCCCCTTATTAAATGTACCTGGATGTGTTAATTAATACAAATCCAGCTGGACAGTGATGGCATAGGTGTAGGTCCTGGCCCAAATTTGTCAAATAGTTGTTGTCTATGGTTCCAACTTTGATATTTTCCAAATTTAAATAAGTAAGTATCCAAATTTATCTGGAAAGGCAAGTGGCCGCGTCTCAATAAGTCTACTTTACAGAGGAGGAGAGAGGAGGGTGGCCTTTCACTCCCCACCTTTAAATATTGTTTCTGGTCCTTTGTGTTAAGACCCCTCCTCGCTTGGTTTAGCCCAGATGTGTGTGTCTTCTGGCGTACCTTAGAGGGTGCCATGACGGAGCCGTGGTCACCCCATGACGTTCCACCCTGATTGATGTTACTGGGCCTGTTACTGTCAATGTTTTGGTTGTGTCTGACCTGTTTGCCGGACTTACGGCTGCTTGTAGGGGTGGCTTTGGCTCAGTGGTAGAGAGCTTGCTTGCTTGCTAATTGGAAGGTTGGTGATTCAATCTCCAGCCCTGCAGTCCCATGTTGAAGTGTCCTTGGGCAAGAGGCTGAACCCCAAGTTGCATCTTGATTATGCAAGTGTGCTAAACATCAGATGTAACTAAACAATGACAGTTTCATAATGTTAAAGATGTGTTTAAAACTAATTTAATTTATTGGGGG
>NC_045734.1:25490189-25490880 GCF_008692095.1 Etheostoma spectabile | reverse complement strand
GGGGGGGGTGATATTTGTTTCAATCTGGACTTTCAAATCAAGGAACGCTCATCAATTACAATTGGAACTTACAACTTTCCGGGTATTATCCCTTAGAGAGTGATCTCAATATTTAAGAAGAGGAAATCCCATTGCAGAGTCAGGTCAAAGCCACCGGCTTAAAGGCTTTCTCTAAAAAAAAAAAAAAAAACTCCCGAGTTAAACAATGTGGGTAAAATCTGATTAACTCAGAGTGTTTCTGTGTCTCCTCTAGCCTATCTTGAGATCTTATTCCCCCTCTCTGTGGATAAACAGCCCAAATCTCTGGCAAGAAGCCACCATTGATCGCCCCTTCTTTCTCGTACCGCTGTGACTTACTGCTCTGCCCCTTGTGACGGGATTCAGTCCACCTCCTCCGCCCACTACAGTTCATCCACAGTTAGCTGACAGACCATTAGTCTGGATGGTGCGATGGAGACCGTCTTCTTTTGTGATCAAACTACAAAATAACCAGCAGCATGATTACTGAGCTCTTTGAGCATCAGTTACTATGAAACTGCAGATGTAGGGAAAGCTTTGCTCCTGTTAAGCATATTTGGTTATATGATGGGTTTCCTCAGGAGGGGGGGGCTGGCTTCTCCCTTGGAGATCGGGTGAGAAGCTCAGTCATCCGAGAGGAGCTCGGAGTAGAGCCACTGCTCCTTCACGTTGA
>NC_045734.1:25488422-25490179 GCF_008692095.1 Etheostoma spectabile | reverse complement strand
TTGAGGTGGTTCGGGCATCTGGTTAGGATGCCTCCTGGGGGGGTCCCTAGGGAGGTGTTCCTAAACACATTTGCTCTTTCTATCAGCAAGCTCGTATGTGGTCCCTTTCGTATGCTCGAGAGGGACCACATACAAACACGCGTGACCTCCAGCCAACATCACCTCGGCACACTGAAATTATACCCACGTCTACACACAGTGGTCCAGTGAATGCATCCTGTCCAAAGCAGCTTCCATGAACGTCCACAAATTGCATCAGCCTCAGATAAAATGCCTCCAGCTCTCGGTGTTAAAAGCTATCTGATTGGGACAAAGCCACCGAGCTAATGCCATTTCTCATACCCGCTCCGAAGCTTAAAGGACTCTTCTTGCACTGATAAGCAAACAGCTTGACAGCTAGATAGAAATTCACAGATCGATGTGTTTCAGACCGGCCGTTTTCATTCAGAGTGAGTAAATTTGTTCTTTTGGAATAGAAAGGTTCTTTATAAAAACATAATAAGCACAAAGTTGATGTAGTATCATGTAAGCACAGCTATGGCTACACAACCCTGTCTCCATGTATGTTCTACTAAATGGTTTTACCTAAACCAAAAACACAATTGCTGCAAGGATTGTTTTAGCTTAGTCTGGGTCAACGACATTATATTTAAAGGATAAAGCCTCACGTCCGGCGCATGTCAGGCCTCTGCTCTCTGTGTGTGTTACCTCCCAAAATCCATTACATAAGAGAGACAACAAGCTACACACTGAAAATGTCAAGTTGAATAGAAAATTTGGATTGTGCAACAAAGCAGGCCTGCTTGGTTTTTTGGGTGAATGATTTTACAGATTTACAAAGAATATGTTTATGACATTTTCTCTATAACTGGGACATTTTGGGACTGATTGGTGGGATTGCTGTGGACAGAGGACACACGGAGACACACTGGTAAGACCAAATGAGGTTTAAGCATGCATCAGTTGACTGAAATAGCTCATGTTACTATATTGTGTCAACTTCATTTCATATTGTATGTGGTGTGTTTTCTTTCGTGTGGTGCAAATGTTCCTCTAAAACCAGTTCCTTCCTGAGACTATTTTACAGAACCACCATCGCTGTGTCCGGAGCTTAGCGTCACCAAAAACTATTGGGATTGGTTAAAAGAAATGCAAATGTTTTTTCTGCTTTCACAAAATGTATCTGTGGTGTAACCAGACCTTACTGCACGGAGCTGTGGAGACAGGGCTGGCAATGCAAGACTGTTTTTAACTAGACTGAGTTTACATCCTGTGTGTGATTAGGTTTAGACCAGGGTGACCAGACGTCCCCGGTTACCGGGGACAGTCCCCGGGTTTTTGGTGACATGTCCCCGGCTGGATCTGTCCCAGGATCTGTCCCCGGTTTTCACTGTGACTGACAGACCCGATATTGGAAGGAAAGAAAGAAAACATCGACCAAACGGAGCCGATAGTTGCTCCAGGCAGCCAGAGCCAGCGCTGCTCAGAGAGGTTTTAGAAGCCGTGTTGTACGATGATAAAATCACTGATTATTTACATGGAGTCTGGTGGGTTTCGCGGACTTTTTGTGTTTTAAAAAAGGATCTTAATCTTTAACAGAAAGGTCGACCTCCTAAGAAATCCTTTCCATATTGTTGTCAGACACTTAGAATATTAATCCGAGTCTGTCAGTTGCAAAATGAGCTGGACAATTATCCCATTAACTTCCATTGGAGCTGGTTTCTCTGCAGAGATCTCGTTTAATACTGCATCAATGT
>NC_045734.1:25488335-25488412 GCF_008692095.1 Etheostoma spectabile | reverse complement strand
TCTTTCCTCAATAGTTTTTATTGTATCCCAAACTCAACAAGCGGTTGCAGAAACAAGCCTGAAGCAATAAAGCAAAA
>NC_045734.1:25488206-25488325 GCF_008692095.1 Etheostoma spectabile | reverse complement strand
AGATAAATGTAGTTCAGTAACATTACAACATCCCCTCTGAGGTGTAGTGGAGGACAAGTATGAAGTAGCAGCAGGGTGATCAGACCTTTAGGGGGGGCTCAGCCCCTAATGAGAACAGC
>NC_045734.1:25479793-25488196 GCF_008692095.1 Etheostoma spectabile | reverse complement strand
GTCCCCGTTTTAAGTTTTACAAAAATAAAAGCATGACGTGTTTTGTAGGTATATACGCCTCTGAGCTGAAAATGTCCCCAGATTTTGTCTGAGAAACCTGGTCACCTTAGTTTAGACTACAAATGCACTTTGGTTAATAAGAAAAGGTTGTGGTTTTTATTTGTCCCACAGTGCCAAACCCAAAGCATTTCAATTATATCAAACAGACAACAACAACTCTCCACATCTGAAAAGCGGATCCAGCTAATGGCTGGCATGTTTCCCTGAAACATGAGTAGGACAGTTAATCCATTATTAAAATGTTCTCTTGATGGTTAATCGCTTCAGTACCCAACATAACTTGTGTTTTTTCCATATACCACAGAGGTTGAGCTGCACAGCTTTTCCTCCCAACTCTGTTATTTTACCAAACACCTATCAACCACTCCCAGCCCGTCCAGCAGGCTCCTCAGAGAAGATTGCTCATCAGGCCTGCTGTCTTGCTTATCTCTCCGGTGACAATACAAGCCTCTGAACCCTCGACACCTGTACCCCAACCCCAGACCAGTCTGGGAGATACACAGGCCGCCCCTGACAGCAGCACTACAGCTCGCGTCACACCTTTTTAGCTGCAAGCAGCATCCTCAAAGGAGAGCCCCGGGTCACAGACAGGGTTATTTACCCCACCTGTCGCCGAGCTCAAAGGCTTTTGTTGTCATTGCTACAACTTTAATCTGCCAGATGCAACAATAGAGCAGCACAGGCTTTTGCCAGGCGTGGCCGCGTTTCATTTGACTGCTCGGTAACCCTTTTTAGTTGTAGAAATATAAATACATTGGAGATAAAATAATGTTAGGACCATGTGAAGTTTAATACGTTGCCTGTGCAAACACTGCTACAAAGGTGAGTCATATTAGGCCACATGCCAATTAGCAATACAAAAAACTATATACAGTATACATATAATACATACATATATGTGCTGTCAATGCTATGTTTCTGTCTGGAATACATCACAGTGGCTTTGGAGACAGTTTCAACATTTTAGCAGTTCTTTATGTTGTTTTCTTGGCCAATGATCATGCAATTTGAGCAGAGGATTGGACCTAATTGGAGCTATGTTCGCTATCCAGTGTTAAGACCTTGCATATTAAAGATGATAATTGCCAGACCTCTTCATTGCCGAAAGATGCTGCTAATCACCATTATGACCCACTTTGGAGTAGTGTGTTACTTCAGACTTTTATGATGTGATTGCTTCGCTGTGTCTACCCTCAAGAAGGCATTTAATAACAACATGATGTGGAGCAACCAGTGAAGTAGATTATGTATCAACACTGTCTGCATGTAACATGAAGCAATTAAGTGGTGATGAGAGTGAAACAAACACTTATGATACTCACATGGTCTCAGTTCATGCAGCTAGTGTAATTCCTATTAATCAGGTGTAACATTTGTTAAAAACTACAGCTCCTCACTGCATTAAGAAAATGTACATTTTTTAGGAAAATAAATGGAACTATATATTTGTGACCCTTTCTTAAAGGTGCCGTACGTAAAAATAAGCACAATATATAGTCCGGGCAGTGGATGCCTCCACATGGCTCTTGCCAGGGTGTGATGGACATTCACACGGTTGCCATGGCTGCACACGGCTTTCTCCACTAACATCACAAGACAACGTGGAGGTGGCTGAGCTGAAATGATGACGACTTGCAGTGCTGATAATGGCAATAGTTTCCCGCTGGCTATCCAATCGCTGCTGCGGCACCGGCACCATCTGAGGCGGGAGGGTGCTTACATGGTGGTTACTGCTTCTACAGAGTAAGGTGTTAACACAAAGTTGGTGATTTGCCTACACACCAGGCAGACACAGAGAGGCAAACGCATTCATTTGTTGTTGTGTTACTGTTCCACTAGTCTCGCATTGCCATAGTCTGGCTACATTGCTTATCTACTCTGGGATGGGGCCAACACTCTGGTTTATTTGTAATTTTTTCTAAGCCCTTGAGAAATAGATAGCAGAATGGGAGGGACAGGCTTTATCCCAGCAATGTACATCCGTTGAGCAAAACTATACAGACAGACCAATATTCACCGTACTTTTAGCTCTAATTTGGGCTCCGAGCAAATTATCTGCCTCTTTAGCCACTACATGCTCCACTATGTCCACATGCTAGTTTATAACTTTTAAGTTTATAGCTGACCTAAGTCTGATATTTGTTGTTGAGCAGGTATTGTGTTCAGTGGGTTTATAAGAGAGCCTTTTGGACAAAAACAGCTGTCAACTGCTGGAAATGAAGTGTATGAGTGCAGAACTGTCAAGTTTTTGGGTCGTGGAACCCAAGTCATGAGCTGAAAGATGCTAAACTGCCTTAAAGAGCAGCTAATTCTATGTGGGTCTGTCACTACTAGAAACAACCTTCACATTTTATTTAGGCATCAGATCCATTGACGTATATATGAAATAATGCAGCTTTTTCTGATATCTATAAAACCAATCAATCAATCAATCAACATTTATTCATGTAGCACTTTACATCAACCAACAGGTGTCCAAAGTGCTTTACATCAACCAAGTATAGACAAACACAACATTCAATAAAAGACAAGAAAAAAACACATTAAGCATAGATAAAGGTGCCTAAAATTATCAGAAGAAGAGGGAAGTTTAAAACTACCACTACTGCGTATTAAAAGCCATTCTAAATAAATTAGTTTTAAGTTTTGATTTAAAATGAACAACATCTGCCAGCTGAGTGCCAGTGACAGGGAAAGGAAGTCAGAAAGTTAAGAAATGTGTGGACGCATCGGATTTGGTCTTTTAATGAGATTTGTTGACAATAGGAAAAACATGGAATCACACTCGCTCTGTCCTTTAATGTTTCCACTGGGTTATGTTAGCGTCAGATAATGATTATTTCTCGGACAAATTATCCTATTTGGCATGGGTACCGTTGAAATGTAACATCCCATAATGTCCTTTCTTTCGGAAAACACAGCTTTAGCTTTTGGAATTGCTGGCTAAGGTCAGCGTGACCATCTGCTCCTCTATGTCCTAGATGTGCTCATTTGCCAACGCTCTAGGTCCCGGAGACATTCAAAAAGAGCCTCCGCCCCATCTGCTGTCATCAGCCGGAGACACTAACGTCCTTATGTAAATGTGCTGTATTTATATAGCGCTTTTCCAGTCTTAACAACTGCTCAAAGCGCTTTTACATCTACAGGAAACATTCACCATTCACACACATTCATACACTGTGGCCGGGGCTGCCGTACAAGGTGCCACCTGCTCATCAGATAAACATTCACACACACTCACACTCCGATGCGCAGCACCGGGGGCAACTCGGGGTTCAGTGTCTTGCCCAAGGACACTTTGACAATGACTGCAGAGGCGGGGGATCGAACCACCAACCTTCCAATTGGCAGGCAACCGCTCTACCACTGAGCCACAACCGCCCCTATGCGTCTACCTTCTCTCTGCCAGGGACATTACCTCGTCGATTGTGCCCAGGTTGTGGAGGATAATTAAACATTCTGTTAGAAATAATAGTGCAAAACAGGAACAGTTCACGGCATCATTTAGATTCAGATCCACCGTTAAGTTCATATCCACAGCATTTCCTTTCTTGTCACTGCTGTTTTGGGTTGGGTCAAATCAGGGGCCACATTAAGATTCATGTGCTATCTTGTTTCTAAAGTGCCCACATCAGCACTATCTACTCCTTTTTTTTTTAAAAGCAGATAATGTTGACAGAGGTGAAAGAAGCAACGACAAAGAGAATATGACAGAGATGCTCTATTCTTCCCTTCTCCAGATTGCTCTCAGCGATAGAAAGGAGAAGATCCATCCCTCCTTCCAACTCCTATCAGCCTCCACATCTCCGCCCGTCTCCTTGAGACGTCCTCCTGGATCCCATCTTATCCACTTTGGTACAACCTTCACTCTTCTGCTTTTATCTCAGCTCTTTTCCCCTGACTCTCTTTCCCGACTCCTCCAAGTTCAGCCCCCAAATAATGAAAACAATCTAACAATCTTGATGTCCACTTCCACTCTTCAGCCGGACCAGGCTCTTTGTAGTTGGCTGAAGGAAAATCGGCATAAGGTGAGATCAGACAAAAGCAAGGCCTTCGGGGTGTGTCAACTTCAATTTGATGGATACCATTCCTGCAAAGCCCTTTAAATCGCTCTGCTACACGTATATATACTGTATAAAAGGTTTCACACCTTAGGTTTCAAGCATTCTGCTCTAAAACAAACAGGGAAATTCTCTTTATTATTATCCATCAAGACTCCAAAATTATAAGCCACAATTGATATTGATGATAAAACATCAATATTGTTAATGCAGTTAAAAAATGAAGGCATGGGGTGCTTTGATGATTTCAAGTCAAAGGCCTCTGACTGAGGCTTTCTGACTATATTAAAGGATAACTCCGGTTTATTACATGTTGGGTCTCATTTTCATAGGTTTGGCCATCATTTCTATCAAATATAATAATATTGTTCTTACCAAGTTCATTGCAGAGATTACGAGAAAGCGAGAAAAATAGGATGACCCCCACTAACACAGACATTAACACCATATCCTGCACTATAAACCAGTCCATATTATATATTCTATCCTGCACTAATCCACACAGCCTCTTTTTATATTGCACATTTTTGTTTCTGTATTTATTGTTTATTTCACATTCGTATTTAAAATGTTTGTGTATGGACCAACAGCAAAGGTAAATTCCTTGTTAGTGTAATATTTAAGTGTAGAGTCTTTGTCATTTCCTACATTTCGGGATAGTTTAGAAGAGATTTTATGGGATTTTATGAAAAAATAAAACTTTTTCAGTGAAGTGAAATGTCAGGCCCGTTCTCAATGCACCCGTTGTTCTGTTTGTTTTCATGGACTTCCTGTTTTATTTTGAAATCCACTATTTGTCTTCATTCATTTCAGATGTCCTCCTGCCTTTGCTTGTTTTCCACCTTTTATGATTATCTGTTCTCACCTCAGATTTGTTTCGTCTTCCCCAGCCTAATGCTTAACTACTCACCATTCCCACGTACCTGTGCCAGATTGTAGTCGTACGTAACTCACTCTGCAGCGTTTGTATTCTCGTTGTTTATCTGACTTTTGTACCTTCGCCTGCATTGTTCTTTGAACAATAAAACTACTTGCCTGTGATTCCTTGTCTGGGTCGAGAATTTGAGTCCACCATTGTACCGTCACACCTTAGGGTGCATCAAGATCAAATAGAGCCTGGTACGTGCTGCCAATGGCAAGATGTGACTGATTTTTAATGAAGTGAGGGTTCTAACTTTCAAATTAGACTAAAATATGTATGCTTACCATGATTGGATCTGCCTGCGTGGACATAGCAGTATTTACCTTCCTGCAGTCTCTTTGGCTGGTGTGTGCTGAGCATCATTGTGCGAACAGTGCTGCTCCCACTCATGAGACCCACTCTGCTGCAAAAAAAGAGCATTTTATGAAAACATGAGCATGTGATCATCTTGCTATGTAGCTTGAAGACTCGAATGAGTTGCTCTTCGTTAGCTTGCATGTTCACTGAGAGGTACAAAAGTCAAAGCAGTGCAAGGAAAACCAAGAGATGAAGAGAGTGCCATCTCTTGGACAAATGAAGAATTTCATGCATGAGGTTTTCGAATGAGTAATAGTAATATAAGGGATTTAAAATGTGACATGACAACAAAGAAAAGAGAAAGGCTTAAGTGTATTTTATTTAATTCCACTGGATATTGAACAATCACCTTAAAAGAGAGACATTTAAAAGATAATCTCAACATGGAACTATTTAGGAATATGTAAAGAACTGTCAAGTTCAATGTAGATATCAAAGCTCGATTCATCCTCTGCTGCAAACAATGGTAAAAACAACAATGGCAGTGTGTTGGCCTTTGTCTTAATTGACTTCAAGACAGGAGGATAACACTCTTCAGATGCAGATTTCCACCTGGGGTTGTGTTGCATTGTTTGACTTTCAGTACAAAGTGATCACCTGCAGGGGGGCCACACTCCTCCATTTAGATGAGTCCATTCTGTCATTCATACCTTAGAGATCGAAACGTTACGTTTGAATGAAGAGCAGAACCCAAATGCAAACATAACGCAGAGAGTGTGAATTAATAACAGGTCTATTCCAAGTCCTTAACCCTGGTGTTGTCTTCACTTCGGGACCCTCTCGGGTCCCTCGGGTCAAACTGACCCGAGACTTATTTGGGGTTTTAAAAACAATTCTGAAATGAAATTTTTCCTATATACAATTATTGTCTTTATCTCAATTTCTAACAGCTGAGATAACATCTATGTTTAGGGAATGCATCAGTCTCTACTAGCACACAATTAAAAATGGAAGTGGGGTTAATTTTTTGTCATAAGGTTATAATTCATGTTAAAAATCCACTATGGAAACAACATAAGTGTCATATCCAGAATAATGTTCTGAGTCAGGAATACATGTTTATCACAGGAAATGGTAGGTTAGGCCGTTGATTATCAGGTAGAAAAAATGTAACTTGGACCATTTTTTTTACCCGAATACCACACAAGGGTTAAGTACAAGTCCAGGTTTCCGGAAGATGGAAAAACAAGTCACACAGAGGTCCACTGATCTCTGTGTGACTTCAACACATTCTGTGAGATTCAATTTCCGTTTAGTTTTTTCTTTTGCATTTATAGTCATATACCAATTTATACATTGATGTATCACCCATGCAGCTCACATATCATGATAGCCCACGTTCTCCTGAAACCATGACACCTAGAACTGGATTGGGCATTACAGGAAGTTACACAAGCATTAATACACAATAAGACCAGGAGAGCCACAGATAGGAAAAAAAAAGCCTCAGAGTGTTAATGGTAATGCTGTTTCCATATCTGAGTGCTGTGGGGGTTGACTCACGTTAGGATGGCTGCTCTTTAAAACATTCCTTATTTCATCAGTCCTACGTCTCGGAGCTCCAGCTCTCGACAGAGAGGAGACCATCCCCCAGAGGACTCCAGCAGCAAGACTCTTTCTTTTCCTCCTCGCCCTGCTATCTCATGCGCCTACAGCTGTGGTGGTGGCGGCTCCTTCTGTGGAAGCACCCGGCCTATATTCCCACTCGTCTGCAATGCAAGAGGGCGCTGCAGGACAAGAGTTCAGAGATGCTGAGGGAATGTGAAGGGACTTCCTGTCCAGACCAGCCACAGGGAAGACTCTGGAAGACCTGACTCTGGTCGGGGAAATCGTTTCTTCTCCATCCTTGCCTTGGGGTACGTTTTCAGTCAGAAGCCCAGGCTAAATGTTTTTCCAGCGCTGCAAAATATGACAATACGATCACGATTGTTACAGAAAATCCAGAGAGTAGTGACATCTTGGTGGAGAAGTACAAAATAAATGAAAACTAGGTTCCAGTTTGTATTAACCATTTATGATTTCAAATCATCATCCCACATTTATGTATTCCTGAACCACTAAGCCTGTATATTGTTCCGCTTATTTTGTTGTTAACAAAAAACTTTTCATGTTTTAATTGGCTCTTCAGGTTTGAGCCAATCTAAATGTCTTCCGGCATATCATATTAGTCCCCATGTTGCACCATGCAACGTTATCACTGCCAGTATAAAACTAACAAGAGAGCTCTGTAAACGGTCTACGATCTATGACAGAGGAAAAGTTACACTGGGGCACAAACATATTTCAATAGGCTGAAACATTTGGGACACCAAAACTATTGTTCTCTGGTTTGAAGTAGGGATTTAGGGTTATGGTTAGAGAACAGGCTAATGTCTGTGTGTTGGTGCTCGAGATCATCAGAGGATGCTGCGTTGCCTTTGCCTCTCAAAGTCAAAGCTCAACAAATTCATGCGTGCATACATTTGCGACACGAGCCTGTCTTCTTGTGGTCAGACGGCCGGTGCGATCCGCTAAGAAACTGAGGTCAGCCGACCTCTCAGGGTTGCTCAGGATGTAGAGATGGGCATTGTTTTGATTATGAGCAATTCTGATTATAGATTATAGAAGTGTTCTTCAACTTTCCCACGACTAAGCCAACGTGGATCTGAGTGGTAGATTACATCCCTGTATTGTGCATTCATTTCCAACAAAGAAGCCTGAAACTCTGGCGAGGAGGTGCTCCTCATTAGATGAAAAGCACCCTTTTAGATTAGATTAGATACTTTATTCAACCCACAGCGGAAAATTCCCTTATTACAGCAGCATTCTCTACAATAAAAGCAAAACAAACACACAAGTAAAACAGGCAGACAACAGCCAATGAGCAGACGGTAGACTGAAGTAAAGTGGCGTCACATAAAGGTTTTGTAAAGTAAAACTCGGTTGCCATAGTACAAGAAAACAACATTGCAGTGTAGTAAGTGATGTTAAAATGAAATTGAATATGTAATTAAAGTTATAAAG
>NC_045734.1:25477320-25478315 GCF_008692095.1 Etheostoma spectabile | reverse complement strand
CACAATAAATAAGCTGTATGTTTTACATATGTTTTATATATGTTTTAGGCCTATTGGCAGACATCCATTTCAAATGTAGCCAATGGCATATAAAGAATAAAGAATAAAGAGCCTTTTCTCCATGTCCAGTGTAGTGTCTCAGCGTCTCTCTAGGAACGTCTGTCTGGTCCAGGGAGCTTTGTCATTCTCACGGCTACTTTTACTTTTATACTGTAAGTAAATTTCCAAGCTTGTGCTTCGTTACTTGAGTAAAGAAGTTAAATCAGTGCTCCTACTTTTTCACCAGAGTATTTTTTAACGCAATTATCTGTACTTCTACTTGAGTACGGGCAGTGAGTGCTTTTGCCATCTCTGCCATGCACTAAACTCACTAAACTTTGCACATAAGTCCAGCCCTATGCTAAACCTAATCAGTGCAATTTGTGTGCTAAGTGTCCTGATGGTGGCGCTACAACGGCCATCTAAGATTCTAAACTTTACAAACTCATAACAAATGAGCCGTACATGCTACAATGTCACAATTTATGCCAAACTGTAGCCCCACAAGAGCAGAAACTATGCTCTGCTGTTGCGATATTGAAGTCCATCACTCTCTTCTTAACCCTTGTGTGTAGTAGTAAGTGCTAAGGTTTAAAAGTGCTTCAAAAGTGAAAGAGCAGAGGAGCTCCAGATAAAACTTGGGGAGAGAGGAAACCAGAGCAGAGGTACAGTATTTCTAGTAAAACTGTAAAACTCAGATTGAAAAGAGAAGTGGATGCATTTCAATATTTTTCATTTAGACCCGTGGGGTTTATGGTTTTTAAAGGATGGATCAACTTCCTCTCCGCCGCCAGACGCTCTACAGGCCCATGAAGTTTAAAATGTGCTTATAAGACCGTCATGCCATGGCCCTTATTAAAACACACTGATGTTGCTCGATTTTTAACCCTTGTGTTGCCTTCACGTCAACCATGATTTTTTTTTTTTTTCATTTTCTGACATTTTTGTCACTTTTT
>NC_045734.1:25476455-25477310 GCF_008692095.1 Etheostoma spectabile | reverse complement strand
GGTCCTTTTTTTGATGTTTTTTCCAAAAGTTGTTTGATTTTTCTAATGATGACATTTTCAGCTTATTTTGAAGGACCTTCAAAATAAGCTGAAAATGTCATCATTAGAAAAATGGACAATTTTTTGTGATGAAAAAACTGAAAATGGGTTAAATTTGACCCGAGGACAACATGAGGGTTAAACCTATCTCCTCCCAAATGTTGGTTTCAATTGACACCAAATTTGGGCAACTCCATCTCCAGACTGTCCTCCACAAATTTACCTTCCTGATTTTTGAGTCATTAAAACCTAAATATTTTACTGCTTACATTACTATAAACTAACCCTGCAATTTCTTTCAAATTAATTATTTGATGTTCATGGAAAAAACACCCGAAGATCATTGTATTTGCTAGATTTCAGAATTTTATCTTGAATTGTTTCCTCATCCACACACTGCAATGCAACATAAAAGATCTTAAACTCATCTAATTCATCTTATCATCACAACTGCTTCACTTCATTTCTATCCTGCAAAATAGAAGTCAACAGCTCCATCTTCTGGCGAGTCAGCAGAGCATTTCATGAGTAACTGGGCTCCAAATGAGATCACAATGTAAAACATCAGTAAAAAGACAAGACATTACAATAGGAATAATCCTAATTTATTATCATATTTTATGTTTCTTCACTTCAATTAAATCTAATGAATAACCCTTTTCTTTTCTATGACTATAGTGTAGATGTTTGTCTGAGAACCTCTAGATAATCTTTTCAAACATAATGTTATATAAATTCTTTCCAAAAGAAAATCATAGGGCTTTATATACTTGTGTCACAGAAACAATCAAATATTAATGGTACTATTGGCATTTA
>NC_045734.1:25475525-25476445 GCF_008692095.1 Etheostoma spectabile | reverse complement strand
AGACAGGAAAGTGGGGCTGTTTAGGGCCATATTTTTTCTCTATGCTCTGACTAAACAGAGACGTAAATACAAAGATTTAGGAGTTCTTTTGTTGTTGGGATGAAATGTTCCTTAAGTGTCATACATGTGTCACAGGAGTCACAGTGCCTGTGACTCCTCCTGAAGCTCCAGTGTCAGTGCCAGCTGCTTGCTCCTCTTTTACAGTCTGTTGTTTCTGAGACTCCCCGCAATTTTGTCTTCCACTACATCCTCAACGTTGCATTACTCAAAAAATAAATAGAGGTTGGAAAAAAATACAAAAGAAAAATTACGGGGGTTAGACAAACACATTAAATAGCCAAACCACAATAACTACAAACCTATGTTAAACCAATGCTACCTAACATGAACTAAGGATAAATCAAATAATCAGAACTAACTATAAATATAACTAGCAAAGAAAATAACACAACTCAAAAATGAAATCCTCTGCCACCCCCATGATATGGCGAAAACATGGTACAGTCCAATTATCCGTTCCCCATTTAAACAGCTTAGATTCAATTAAATGTCATTTTGTCTGTCAGCCAACGACCCCCAGTAGAAACTCCCCAGGAACTAGCAACTTAAAAAGAAAAGGTATTAATTTCACAGAATGTAACTCATACCTGAAATTAGCTAAATTGACAAAGGTAACCAAGTGTGTGCACCCAAATAGAAAACAAGGTCAAATAACTAAAAAAACTGTTTGTAGAACTAAAGTGTGTGTCCAGTTATTTATTTTGTGTAATGTGTAAATGTGCTCAAAACAAAAGAGAGAGTTACCACCGTAAGTTGTTGTTAAGTGTGGCTGCTAGTGCGGCCATCACACGGTCAACATGTCCTCAATACAAGGGAACATCCCAGCACCCTGGAGATCCAAGATCCCAGTTTTGAGTGAC
>NC_045734.1:25475372-25475515 GCF_008692095.1 Etheostoma spectabile | reverse complement strand
TGGATTGAACTCTGGTGGAAGTGAATGTCAAATTGCACCTGGATTCGATTAAGCTTCCTGTATGTCTGTGGTCATAACAGGATACACAGCCTTTTCCATTTGTATTCACGTGTGTAATCTGATGCAAAGCTTACTCATGACAC
>NC_045734.1:25475029-25475362 GCF_008692095.1 Etheostoma spectabile | reverse complement strand
AACTTAAATATGGTGAGGGCCCACTGCCGACCAGCCAGGTGAAAGTTGCCGGTATTTTTCACTAGGCGCGTCTGCGCAGCGTTCAGGAGGCACTGTGAGCCACAAAAACAATCACAGTCGTTCAAGTCAATGTTTCATGTTCCACCAGCACACAGGGCGTCCCCGTGAATCGTCTCACCGAGGTCTTTTTTCATGCGAGCCACAGGCCGGTTGCACAGCCGCGAAGGAGAGAAACCGCAAGAGTATCTAGTCAGTTTACCTAAACATCCCCAATATCCTTCAGGTGTCCCCCACAACACCATGGACAATGAGAGCTTCATCATGGAGAGAGGT
>NC_045734.1:25474806-25475019 GCF_008692095.1 Etheostoma spectabile | reverse complement strand
CGGCCTTTATTCACCAGGACAGCAAGAGGAAAGAGGGAGGAAAGACATGCAGGACACCCCGGACTTCTGTATTGAGGAATAAACCTCTTTTTATGGTCGCGTGCCATCCCAATTGATCTAACCAGGTGTCCCTCTATTTAACTTTCAAACAACACATGGACCCCCAGTTCCTCGGGAAAAGTCCTGTGATTGATCCAGTTGTTAGTCTGACCC
>NC_045734.1:25472793-25474796 GCF_008692095.1 Etheostoma spectabile | reverse complement strand
CCAACCTGCCATCTTTTCAGAATATGGCACTCTTATACTTTGTGAACTTACTTTCTGCACCTTTGGATGCACTCCAGCAGCTCTACAACCCTAACTCTCTTTACCTGCTCTAACTTCATCTATTTGCTGCTGAGTTTTTACAGAGTTCTAAAAAAAGGACACTGACGAAACTGTGAGAGTGAACAAAACCAGAATGTTTTGGGCCTTAAAAACAAAAAAAAACAGTGAGTCAAAAACACATATTAGAAGAGTTGGGAGATAATTCTTTGTGGATTTGGGAATGGCAGCGACCCCTCTCATATTACACATTTCTTTATTAAAAAAAACTTTGTTATTAAAGATCTAGACAATTTTGATAGAGTAAATGATTGCACTCATGTCAGACACAATATCAACTGAAAAAACAGTCCTGTTCAGTAATGATTGCATCACTTGTTGATGGGTTCATGCTCACTCTTGTTTGTCTTCACACCTCTGATTGCAGACACCTCATTGGTCGAGATGTCATCATCTGACTAACCCAGACAGGTGTGAACAAACTTCCTGTCCAGAGGGGTTCCGCACACCACGTTAAGGAGCCACTAATGGGCTGTAAGACATTGTACACAGAGAAGCAGATTAAATCTCATGGGTTTTGACAATACACAACTATACACAACAAAGTAAAAGGTCATTTAGCCCATCAGTCCCTGATCTATTGGGAGATGAGTTTGGATCTTCAGTTTTAGCTCTGCTCATTAAGACACCATGCTGTAGCATTCACATGAACTTTGGCTCTTTAAACTTGCTGAAGACTACATTGTTTAATGTAGTTTTTCTTTTTAGTACCACATGGTTGTCAGCAGGGCCTGGAGTTAACTTTTTTGGCCACACAGGCTTTTTACCAGCCGATGTTTTGCCTCAAAGGATGCACAAGCATCGTTCTGGAATTTGCTAAGAATTCACATTTAAGTGTTGTCACATTATTATGATTAACTGCTGTCGTAAATCAGCCACGCCATTGTCGCCAACTGTCCCTTTTGGTGTTGAAAACGAGTTGTTTTACTTTTCTTCAACTGATCCTCATCTTTCTGTCAGTTGATTGTTTGAGCCAGCCTCTTCACCCCAGTGATGTGACCCCACCTTTTTTAGCTCAATTCTAGGAAATGACAGACTCGGTTAAATGTGAAAAGAACAACAGTAATGGGCAAAAAACAACTGAATCACTCAATTCTCATTGGCTACAAGCCGTTGTAGATTGACAGTTTTACCCGCAAATTGCAAAATTCACCTCCATTCGGCGCGGGGGGTGGCTGTTGATTTCAGGCCCTGGTTGTAAGTTTGAGGGGTATCATGGTGGTTGTTCACTTATATTTTATGTTTGGTGTTTCTCAAATTAGGATCCACTTTGACCCTTAGGCGGTCTCAGCACTTCCTACGTTGCTTTTTGGTTTGGCCATCTGTTACCACACAAACATTAAAGGAACACGCCAACTTATAGGGACTTTAGCTTATTCACCGTTACCCCAAACTGAGACAATTCCATACTCACCCTTCTCATCTCTGTGCTGCTGTAACTCTGTCTGGTGCCCCCAGCATTAGCTTAGCCTAGCACAGATCTTGCAGGTAACTGGTTCCTTCTACTCGTGAAATGCTAGAAACTCTGCAGTGTGCCCAAACTTTTCAGACGCCATTTTTTTGTTTTCTGTTGTTTTGAAAGTGTAAATGATGTAAATAAAATATTACTTTTTGTGACATATTATACGAATATCTGTCATTTGACGCCTTTTGGAGATTTTTCCATATTTTCTTGGCTTTTTTATGCACATTAGTTCAAACTTTTACCTGGGGTACCCAAACTTTTGAACCCCACTGAACCTACATACATACATACAGACAAACTCATCTACCAATAGATCAGGGACTGATGGGCTAAATTACCTTTTACTTTGTTGTGTGTAGTGGGCATCGTCAGACACAAACAGTCAGGTCCCTTGAGATTTAATCTGCCTCTCTGTTAACAA
>NC_045734.1:25471712-25472783 GCF_008692095.1 Etheostoma spectabile | reverse complement strand
ACAGCCCATTAGTGGCTCCTAAAGGTGGTGTGCTAAACCCCTCTGGACAGGAAGTTTGTTCACACCTGTCTGGGTTAGTCAGATGACGACATCTCGACCAATGAGGTGTCTGCAATCAGAGGTGTGAAGACAAACAAGCAGCATGAACCTGTCAACATGTGATGTATCATTACAGAACAGGACTATTTTTTCAGTTGATATTGTGTCTGACACGAGAACAATCATTTAATTTATCGAAATTGTCCAGATCTTTAATAACAAAAAGGGATTCAATTAACATTTAATGTGAGAGGGGCTGCTGCCAGTCCCAAATCCACAGAGAATTATCTTCTCTAATATCTAGAGAGGGTTTTTGAAGCACTGTTTTTTGGGGGTTTTAAGGCCCAAAACATTCAAGTTTTGTTCACTCTCACAGTACCATCAGTGTCCTTTTTTAGTACTCTCTAAAAACTCAGCATCAAATAGATAATGTTAGAGACCAGCTGGTCAGTGTATTAAAGGATTCAGCAGGTAAAGATAGTTAGGGTTGTAGAGCTGCCGGAGCGCATCCAAAGTTGCACGAAGTAAGTTCACGAAGTCTAAGAGTGCCATATTCTGAAAAGATGGCAGGTTGGGGTGTTGGATGGGTCAGATTAACAACTGGATCAATCACAGGACTTTTCCAGAGGAACTGGGGGTCCATGTGTTGTTTCAAAAGTTAAGGACCCCTGGCTAGATCAATTGGTTTGGCATGGAAAGGAGGTTTATTCCGCAATACTGAAGTCCGGGGGTTTAACTCGACCTGTAGCAAGTGTCCTGCATGTCTTCCTCTTCTCTCTCCCCTTGCTGTCCTGGTGAATAAAGGCCAAGATGAACCTCTCTCCATGATGAAGCTCTCATTGTCCGTGGCGTTGAGACCCACTTCAACCCCTCCCCATTGTTAACACTCCTTTTGTGCATCTTGGTATGGATATTGTTGGTCCAGCCAACCCCCTACCACCTACGGACAAACGGATTGACAGAACGGTTCAATCAGACCCTCAAGCAAATGCTTTGTAAGTTTGTCAATGACACTGGTTCTGATTGGGATCA
>NC_045734.1:25471296-25471702 GCF_008692095.1 Etheostoma spectabile | reverse complement strand
TACCCTACCTCCTTTTTGCATACCGTGAAGTACCCCAAGCCTTTACCTGGTTTTCCGCACTTTACAATACCTTTATTTGATGCCACTTAACATTCAGTCTATACTTTCTGCTCATTGTCTGTTGTTTGCCTCTTTGTTTGTTTGTTTTACTTGTGTGTGTTTTTTTGCTTTTACTGCAGAAAACCTCTGCAGCTGTAATAAGGGAATTTCCCCACTCTGGGATGAATAAAGTATTATCTAATCTAATCTAATTAGAAGTGTTTTATGGTCATGAGGTAAGGGGGCCACTGACCTTGCTCAGGGTGGCCTGGGAAGGGGACCAGCAGAGGGATGGGAGTGTGAACGTCATCTCCTATGTTGTTCAGATGAGAAACAGGCCACAGAAGATGGCAGAACTTGCCCAGCA
>NC_045734.1:25469900-25471286 GCF_008692095.1 Etheostoma spectabile | reverse complement strand
GGCGGAGGCCCAGCGGTACCAGAAAGAATGGCATGAAAAGTCGGCACAGCAAAGGACCTTTGTTCCAGGTCAGAAGGTCCTAATCATGCTGCCTATCAGTTACAGCAAACTGCTGGCAAAACGGCAGAGACCCTTAGATGATGCTCATGATTATGATTGTGTTAAAGATGCACTTCAAAAAAAATATGACATTAACCCAGAGACCTACAGGCAGAGATTCCGTTCCACAGATATTGATCCTGGTTAAAGTCCCAAGGAACTGTTTGTAAGACTGAAGGAGCTGTATGGAAAGTGGATCCAACCAAAAGGTAAAACTGTTAAAGCTGTTGGTGAAATTATAATCTTGGAGCAGTATTTGTGGAATGCCATCTGCTGAGCTGCAGATATGGATCAGGGAACATGGACGGCTGCAGAGGCTGCATCACTGGCTGATGTGTTTGTGGCTGCAAGGAGGAAAGGACACCCGTGGAGCTACTCCACCTGGAAGGCTACAGGGAGATGTTGCCCAGTTTTGTAGGACTGGCCCTCAGTACCAGAAGACACTGTTTCTGATTGGGATCAATGGCTATCCTACCTCGTTTTTGCATACCGGGAAGTACCCCAGGCGTCTACTGTTTTTTTTGCATTCGAGCTGTTGTATGGTCATGAGGTGAGGGGATCACTGACCTTGCTTAGGGAGGCATGGGAAGGGGACTAGCAGAGGGAGGGGGGTGTTAACGTCATCTCCTATGTTGTTCAGATGAGAGACAAGCTACAGAAGATGGCAGAACTTGCCCAGCAGCACATGGCGGAGGCCCAGCGGTACCAGAAAGAAGGGTATGATAAGTCGGCACGGCAGAGGACCTTTGTTCCAGGTCAGAAGGTCCTAGTCATGCTGCCTACTAGTGACAGCAAAATGCTGGGAAAGTGGCAGAGACCCTTCAAGGTGGAGAAGCAACTTGGACCCACTACCTACTAAGTTGCTACTGCAAGCCGACCACGTTCTAGCAGCGTGCAGCATGTGTCCCTCCTAAAGGAGTTGGGTGAAAGACCTGAGATGAAGGCAGAGGTATTGCTGATCAGAGCTGTGGAGGAGGAAGAGGTGGAAGATGACCAGTATCTGCCCTCAGCAGCCCCAGCAAAACCTGACTTGGACCATCTGCCAACTGATCAACAAAATCAGGTGAAAGCTTTATGTAATCCTCAAATATTTCAAGAGTACCCAAGTTGCACAAATATGATGGCTGTCAGCTGGCACTGACACTGGAGCTTCAGGAGGAGTCACAGGCACTGAGGGTGAAGAAAGCAGAGATCCAACGATACTGGACCTGGCTAGCAGCAGCAAGATACCAACTGATCAACAAAATCAGGTGAAAGCTTTATGTAATCCTCAAATATTTCAAGAGT
>NC_045734.1:25469731-25469878 GCF_008692095.1 Etheostoma spectabile | reverse complement strand
GGAGCATGATATTGTGTTAAAGGAGGAGGCTCCAGTTAAACAAATGAGTTACAGGATCTCAGAGCACCTCCTGATGTCCTTGAAAAAAAGAAGTGGACGTGATGCTGTCTCTGGGGACCATTGAGCGCTCCAAAAGTGAGTGGTGTA
>NC_045734.1:25448355-25469721 GCF_008692095.1 Etheostoma spectabile | reverse complement strand
GTTGGTTCCAAAAAAGGATGCCACAGTACGGTTTTGTATCGATTTCCAAGTGGTGCGTTCAAAATTATTCGGCCCCCTTGCGTTAATACTTTGTAGAGCCACCTTTTGCTGCGATTACAGCTGCAAGTCGCTTGGGGTATGTCTCTATCAATTTTGCACATCGAGAGACTGAAATTCTTGCCATTCTTCCTGCAAAACAGCTGGAGCTCAGTGAGGTTGGATGGAGAGGTTTGTGAACAGCAGTTTTCAGTTCTTTCCACAGATTCTCGATTGATTCGGTCTGGACTTTGACTTGGCCTTTAACACCTGAATACGTTTATTTGTGAACCATTCCTTTGTAGATTTTGCTGTATGTTTGGGATCATTGTCTTGTTGGAGATAAATCTCCGTCCCAGTTTCAGGTCTTTTGCAGACTCCAACAGGTTTTCATCCAGAATTGTCCTGTATTTGGCTGCATCATCTTCCCCTCAATTTGAACCATGTTCCCTGTCCCTGCGAAGAAAAGCAGGCCCAAACCATGATGCTGCACCACCATGTTGACGTGGGGATGGTGTGTTGAGGGGTGAGAGCTGGTTGCTTTTACGCCAAACATCGTTTTGCATTGTTGGCCAAAAAGTTTGATTTTGGTTTCATCTGACCAGAGCACCTTCTTCCACATGTTTGGTGTGTCTCCCAGGTGGCTTGTGGCAAATTTAGACAAGATTTTTATGGATATCTTTGAGAAATGGCTTTCTTCTTGCCACTCTTCCATGAAGGCAGATTTGTGCAGTGTCCGACTGATTGTTGTCCTAGGACAGACTGTCCCACCTAGCTGTAGTTCTCTGCCAGTTCATCCCGAGTGATCATGGGCTCTTGGCTGCATCTCTGATCAGTCTTCTCCTTGTCTGAGCTGAAAGTTTACAGGGACGCCAGGTCTTGGTAGATTTGCAGTGGTCTGATACTCCTTCCATTTCAAATAACGCGTGCACAGTGCTCCTTGGGATGTTTTAAAGCTTGGGAAATCTTTTGTATCAAAATCCGGCTTAAACTTCTCCACAACAGTATTACGGACCTGCTGGTGTGTTCTTGGTCTTCATGATGCTCTCTGCGCTTTCAACAGAACCCTGGAGACTATCACAGAGCAGGTGATTTCCACAGAGACTTGATCACACACAGGTGGATTCTATTATCACCATCAGTCATTTAGGACAACATGGATCATTCAGAGATCCTCGCTGATCTTCTGGAGTGAGTTTGCTGCTCTGAAAGTAAAGGGGAATATTTAGCACGCACCACTTTTCAGTTTTTATTTACTAAAAAAGTTTAAAATATCCAATAGATTTCGTTCCACTTGTTGGTGATTCTCACACAAAATAAAAATGTTATATCTTTATGTTTGAAGCCTGAAATGTGTAAAGGTTGAAAAGTTCAAGGGGGCCGAATACTTTCGCAAGGCACTGTATGTGGCGTCTCCTGAGTTAATTGTGATGGGTTAACGAAAGGCAAACAACCAGAGTGTTGTTTTCTCCTACAGAATGCATCTGTGGTTAAGTTATCAATAATATGACAAAGGAAAGGAAACAAGGGTAGAAATGACAAAAGAGAGATTGATAGAGAGACGGTGAGAAGCAGGGTTACAGAGGGAGTGATGAGATGATGGTGATGGCAAGTCAGGGAGGAGGGGCATCAGAGTCAAACAGGGACTGAGAAAGAGGAGGGATGAAGAGAATGAGAGAGAGATAATCAGTTACTTGACTCAGGTTTGTTCAGAAAGCTGCCAGAGCTGCAGCGTCTGCAGTCTCTGCAGATGGAGGTTGAGGACGGAGCCGAGCTCTGCTTCCACAGTTCCCAAACACCTCCTGCAGGAAGCCTCGTCTCCTTGGCCCAAACACTGGTCCTTTACATTGTGTGGTTCTGTATCTCTCTGACCACTGTGACTCTCAACCTGCCCTCATCATCTCAATCTCCCACTTCAGGCAGATATTAACTTATTGCTTCTCTCTACAGGCTTTGTAACTTAAAATGTGAACAGCTGCTGTATGTTTAGAAGAATTGTCTTTGAGCTAGTTCTGAATAATGTTGCTCCAAATGACTGACATTGATGGTTTTTTTTTTACGTCCACCTCTTACCAATACATTGCTCTCTGTCTACCGTGATCTCAACCAAGTCATATTAGCTTTCATGTGGTGGATCAGAAAGTTCAAACTCATTTATTATTCCAAATACCAGTTGGGTTGTTTCCTTTGTTAATTTGTGCTTTTCTTTTCCTCAGACAGTCCACACCCCCCAACCATCCTCCTTCTCTGGCTGTTCAGACCTTCTAGTGGGCCTCTGCTAATGCCTGTAGAAGTTTCCGACAACATCCTGCTGGTTTCTGGTACTATGGGTGCTACTGTATGCTATGTTTCAGTCATCATCCTCCTCATCAATAGGTGACATAGTGCTCATATCATTGACCGTTATGTGGCTATATGTGACCTCTGCATTACAACACTAAAGTCACTGCGAGAAGAGTTAAATTCTGTGTTTGTCTGTGTTGCTCTGCTCCATTTTCTACAGTTCTTTATTTAAAGGGTGTCCAACTAACCAGGGAGGTATAATCCTGTTACGGAGCATGTGTGGTTTTTCTTGACAATATCTCATTGATGTTGATCTTGTTTTGACCTTTATGTTCCAGTTTTGTCATCGTAGCCTGTATCGAGAGTATTGCCTGGCTGTGTCTCAGGTCCGTGCCATGCGCTCTCACATTACAGCTGTCACGCTCCAGCTGTCAGGGACTCCTAAGGCAAAGAAATCAGAGATGAAAGCAGCCAGGACTCGTGGTGTTCTTAGTAGTGTGTTCTAATATGTTTCTGTCCATATTACTGTTTAGCTCTATATTGCTCAACCACTTCTATTGCCTCCATGTGATCCAATGTATATTCTAACTCTTGTCTAAACCCTGTGATCTATGCTTGTTTTACCCATGGTTAGGAAAGCAGTTAAACTCATAGTTACTCTTCAGACACTGCAGCCTGGCTCCTGTGAGACACCATGCGTAGAGAGGTGTGGAGGGACTGGGATCAGACCCGGTCTAAGGATTAAATGAATCAATATGTTTCGTTGTTCAGTGTGTGAGTTTTGAAATAGAGACATTTAAAATAGACTTTCTGTCTTTAAGTGTAAATTGTGTACGATCAACAACTGAAAGCCTGTTCTTCAGCTCTTTGTGTCTCTCTGATGCGCTGCATTTAAAGAAGAGTCATAAGCACCATGTACTGTTTCTAAGTAATCACCCAGTTAATGGAAGCTTTCAATTCCACATGATGACACTTAGGGAACATTTCATCTCAACAACAAAAGAGCTCTTAAATTTTGTATTTATGTCTCTGTGGTCAGAGCACAGAGAAAAAAACAGCCCCACTTTCCCTCTATAGTAGAGAAAGGAACAAAGTTTGCCAAAGTGCGTTTATATTTGATCGTGTATAGCATCTTGTTTCTGTTAGACAGTAATAAGCCTATGATGTTCTTTGGAAATAATATATAACATTATGTTTGAAAAGATTACTAGAGTTCTCAGACAAACATTACACTGTGATCACAGGGAAGAAAAGACGGTTTCCCAAATGATGTGAAATGGATGGGTAGCTATTTTAAAATCATTTTTATACTTAAACAATCAGATTATTGAAGTGAGTAGCCTTAAATATGACATAAATTAGGATATTCATATTAATGTCTTGTTTTTACTGATGTGTACATATGATGTCATTTGGAGCCCAGTTATCATGAAATGCTCTGCTGACTCGCCGTTAATGGAGCTGTTGACTTGTATTTTGCAGGACAGAAATGAGGTAAAGCAGTTTGTGATGAGATGAATAGTGGTGTAGTCTTTGTCAAGTCCAAGACAGGACTGGTCAAGACTGAGTCAAATGAAGACAGAAGAGAGCTTTTCAAGACCACTTGATACCTGTTCATAATGAATGTATGCAAGAGAACTATCTCTTTTATTTTAAGATAATAAACTTTGCATTATTTTATTTTTTGTAATGTCCAAAAGCAATTAGAGTATACCAACACTGTAGGATCAAATTAGGCCATTGACAGCTGTCAAGTGTCCCTAAAAAATAATGTTCCCATTTTATATGTCTTGTAGAATCCACAGTCCAAAGGGCTAAGTGACATTGGTCTCTGGTCAAAATCGAAAAAAAGCTGGCTGCTGGTCCCTATTTATCATAAGGGATTTTGGAAGTTTTCTCAGGTACGTAAGGGATATCAAATGTGGCAATCACACTCATCCCAGAGCTGAGAAATATAGTACAACAAAAGTAAACAAAAGAGCAAGACACTCCAACAGTGTTTGATGCTGCCATGGAAACTGTTTTTTGCAATATCACAAAGGACAAAAATGTAGTCTATTTAGCAAAATTGTGTTAAGATTATGTGAGTACACATAACATACGTGTGCAGGATGAAAGCACAATAGTAGCATAAGACATAATGATGGCACATCTTTAATAAGTGTGAATGGATCATACTCCTCAGCTGAGACCATTTCTGTCTGCTTCTATATGCAACTGATTAATCCCTTTCTACCGTTGGCCCCACCCTCCCTTTTCCCTTAAGGGTCTGTGGGAGACCAATGTCCTTCCTTTCTTGGTCTACACATTGTTTCAAGCTTTCCAAACCCACAGCCCTAAAGTCTCCAAACCCAGTACGGAAACTAAGATCAAGATGAAAGAGTAACATCCATACTGAACGGTGGCCTTTTTTGTAGCTCACTTGCATAAATAAACTAAGAGGTGAAGGAAACAGCAAACACGTGTAGATAGTTAAGTAAATAGGTCAAACTATGTGCAGGAGTGGTATAAATGTGAAACGTGGTCTAAATCTAAATGTACAACCTGTTAATTGTAAGTCTTCAAATGAAATATCTTTGATTTCTGTCTCAATCTCCACAAAAGCACAAGCCAGAGTACACAGTGGCATGTTAACCTAGGACACAAAACTAATGATCTGATCATTCAACAGGTGTGTGATGCTCAGAACCATCTAGAACCATGCAGAGACGGGGTCAAAAGCAAAAAGTTAACTCCAGGCCTGCTGACAACCATGTGGTACTAAAAGAAAAAACTACATTAAACAATTGTAGTCTTCAGCAAGGTAAAGAGGCTGTTCATGTGAATGCTACAGCATGGTGTCTTAATGAGCAGAGCTAAAATGAAGATCCAAACTCATCTCCCATAGATCAGGACTGATGGCTAAATGATCATTAATTTGTTGTGTGTGCGGGGCATTGTCAGACACAAACAGTCAGGTCGGGAGATTGCCTCTCTGTTACAATGCTTACAGCCCATTAGTGGCTCCGAAAGGTGGTGTGCTGATCCCCTCTGGACAGGAAGTTTTGCTCACACCTGTCTGGGTTAGTCATGAGACATCTCGACCAATGAGGTGTCTGCAATCAGAGGTGTGAAGACAAACAGCGCAGCAAACCCAAACAAGTGATGTAATCATTACTGAACAGGACTGTTTTTTCAGTTGATATTGTGTCTGACATGAGTCCAATCATTTAATTGATCAAAATTGTCTAGATCTGTAATAACAAAAAGGGATTCAATTAGCATGTGTAATGTGAGAGGGGTCGTGTCAGTCCCAAATCCACAGAGAATTATCTCCTCTAATATCTGAGAGGGTTTTTGACTGTTTTTTTTTGGTTTTTAAAGGCCCAAAACATTCGTGTTTTGTTCACTCTCACAGTATCATCGGCGTCCGTTTTTAGTACACCTCTAAAAACTCAGCAGCAAAACAGATGAAATTAAAGACTAACTGGTCAGTGTAGTAGAGGATTAGCAGGTAAGAGAGTTAGGGTTGTAGAGCGGCCGGAGCACTTCCAAGGTGCAGGAAGTAAGTTCACGAGTATAAGGATGGCCATATTCTGAAAAGATGGCAGGTTGGGGTGTTGGATGGTCAGACTAACAACTGGATCAATCACAGGACTTTTCCAGAGGAACTGGGGGTCCATGTGTTGTTTGAAAATTAAATGGGACCCTGCTAGATCAATTGGTTTGGCACGCAACAATAAAGAGGTTTATTACCTAAATTCAGAAGGCCGAGGTTTAATTCGACTGTATGCTGTTCCTGCATTCTTCTGTGCAACCGGCCTGTGGCTCGCATGAAAAAAAGACCTGGGCATATCTTCATCGGAGCGGAGAGACGATTCTCGGGGACGCCTTGTGACGCAGCTGGTAGAACACCAAGCATTGATTTGAATGGCGTGATTGTTTGTGTGACTCACAGGCCCTGAACGCTACGCAGACGCGCCTAGTGAAAAATACTTACATTACATACTTACATATTTAAATTAGAGATGATTGTGTCATGAGTAGCTTGCATCAGATAACACATGAATACAAATGGAAAAGGGTGTGTATCCTGTTGTGACCTCTCAAAACTGTGATCTTGATCTCCAGGGTGCTGGGAACACAAACGGCTGCAGAGGTGCATCACTGGCTGATGTGTTTGTGGCTGCAAGGAGGAAAGGACACCCGTGGAGCTACTCCACCTGGAAGGCTACAGGGAGATGTTGCCCAGTTTTGTAGGACTTGCCTCAGGACCAGAAGACACTGTTCTGATTGGATCAATGGCTACCCCAAGCCTCCATTGGTTGTCCGCATTCGAGCTGTGTATGGTCATGAGGTGATGGGATCACTGACCTTGGTTGGGAGGACTGGAAGGGGACCAGCAGAGGGAGGGGGTGTTAACGTCATCTCTAGTTGTTCAGATGGAGACAGGCTACAGAAGAGGCAGAACTTTCCAGCAGCACCATGGCAGAGGCCCAGCGTACCAGAAAGAAGGGTATGATAAGTCGCACGGCAGAGACTTTGTTCCAGGTCAGAAGTCCTAGTCATGCTGCCTACTAGTGACAGCAAAACTGCTGCAAATGGCAGAGACCCTCAAGGTGGAGAAGCAACTTGGACCCACAACTACAGTGCTACTGGACGCGAACACATTCAAAAGGGTGCACATGTGTCCCTCCTAAAGGAGTTGGCTGAAAGACCTGAGAGGAGGCGAGGTATTGCTGATCAGAGCTGTGGAGGACGAAGAGTGGAAGATGACCAGTATTTGCCTCAGCAGCGCCAGCGGAAAACGACCTGGACCAACTGCACAACTGTATCAACAAATCAGGTGAAAGCTTTGTGTAATTGTCAAAATCCCAATGCACAAATAGCGGAGCAGGATATTGTGTAAAAGAGGAGGCTCCAGTTAAACAAATGAGTACAGGATCCCAGAGACCCTCCTGATGTCCTTGAAAAAAGAAGTGGAACTGTGCTATCTCTGGGGACCATTGAGCGCTACAAAAAGAGGGGTGTAATCCAGTGGGTGTTGGTTACAAAACAGGATGCACAACAACGGTTTGTATTGATTTCCAATACCTGAAATCTCTGACAAGGTGATTGCTACTGACATATTGAGACATGATGAGCGTCCCCTGGGGAAAGCAAGATACCTGGCCAGCACACACACCTAAACCACGCCTTGAGCGGCCGAGTAGCTCTGCCCACCAGACGCTGATTGGCTGATATAGTGGCGAATTCATCCCTTTGACTGTTGTTTTGAGCTAGCAGTTTGCATTTTGGCAACGCTATCTTGGTATTTTGAAGACAGAGACCATATTTGTTAAGACAAATGACGTTTAACCATTGTCCAGCTAATTAAATAGCTCACATTCCCTGTATTGTGTGATTTAACTTGATTTATTTTGTTCATGGTGTGTTTCATTGTGCCAGGTGCCAATGTTTCACCAAAAAAGGTCCTACAGAGACTATTTAGCAGAGCCACGTCTCTGCATCCAGATCTTAGCGTTTCTGAGTTAACTGTGATTGGGTTAAAGAAATGCAAACAACCCAGAGTGTTGTTTCTCCTATCCGAATGCATCTGTGGTTAAGTTATCATAACAGGACAAACGAACGAAAAAGTGTTGAAAATGACCGAGAGAGAGTGGATAAAGATGATGGTGGGATGTGCAGAGTCAGGGAGGAGGGGCATCAGAGTCAAACAGGACATGAGAAGAGGAGGGGATGAAGAGAATGGAAGGGATAAACAGTTATATGACTCAGGTTTGTTCAGAAAGCTGCCAGAGCTGAGCTGTCTGAGACCTCGCAGATGGAGGTTGAGGACGGAGCCGAGCTTCGCTTCCCAGTTCCCAAACACCTCCTTGAGGAAGCCCTCATCTCCTGGCCCACCCAAACACTGGTCCTTACATAGTGTGCTACTCCATCTCTCTGACCACTGTGACTCTCAACTTCTCATCTCATCTCAATCTCCCACTTCAGGCAGGTATTAACTTCTCTCTAAGGACTTGTAACTTTAAAATCTGAACAGCTGCTGTATATTAGGACAGAATTGTCTTTGAGTTACTTCCGAATAACGTTTATCCAAAGTCGTGACTCTGATTGCTGTTGTTATGTCCTCTCTTTTTAATATTAAGCATTGCTATATGTCCCTGTGACCTCAACCAAGTGTCATTTTAACTTTCACTCTTAATATGTGGTGGATTGGAAAATATTTTAAACCAATATGATTTAATTATTTTTAATTTAATATATGGTTTGGTGGTTCTGTCAGTGTTGTTGGTTTAATGATACTTTTCTCTTTCTCCTGCAGGCAGCTCCACACCCACAACATCTCCTCCTCTCTCTGGCTGTCTCAGACTTCTAGTGGGTCTCGTGCTGATGGGGAGAAATCTCAAAAAAACATCGCTGGTTTATTGGTGACTTATGTGTTTTTTCTTATAAATATATTTTCAGCAGCAATTACAGTATCCTCACTGGTGACATAGTGCTATATCAGTTGACCGTTATGTGGCTATTTGTGACCTTGCAGTATACCAGCAAATCACTGTGAACAGAGTTAAACTCAGTGTTTGTCTGTGTTGGCTCTATCTGCTTCATTCAGCTTTCTCTTTGTGAAGGAGGACCTGATTCAACCGGGGAGGTATTTCGATGCTACGGAGAATGTGTGTTGGTCATTGACTATTTCACAGGACTAATGATCTGGTTTTTTCCTTATTGTTCCAGTTCTGTATCGTAGCTCTGTATTGAGAGTATTTGCCGTGGCTGTGTCCCCGGCCGGCCATGCTCCTACATTACAGCTGTACACTCCAGCTGTCAGTGACTTCTAAAGACAAAGAAAATCAGAGGACTGAAAGCAGCCAGGAATCTTGGTGTTGGTAGTTGTTGTTCTAATGTGTTTCTGCCCTGATTACTGTGTCTTTTGCGGTGAGAGCTTCGTTAATGTGTCAATCTGCCATCCTATGTTCTCTTGTGTATCAATTTACCTCTGCTAAACCTGTGATCTATACGTTTTTTTACCCCTGGTTTAGAAAAGTAAAGAAATGAGTTATCTTCAGATACGCAGCCTGGACTCCTGTGAGACCAACCATGCGTTGACAAGGCTGTGGGAGGACTGGGATCAGATCGGTCTAAGGATTAAATGACATGAACCTGGGGTTCAGTGTGTGAGTTAAGAAAATACAGAAGGAAGATATATTTTCCTGTCTGTAGATCTAAATTGTGTATGATTAACACCAACTGAACGGCTGGTTCTTCAGCTTAGCTGTTTGTGTTTGGTCTCTCTGATGCTGCTGCACTTTAAAGAAAGCGTCATAGCACACACTATATCACTAGTGCAGCGACTCATTCAAGCGACACACCAACAAAAAGCGTTACAAAAGCTTGGTGTTTTGTCTCAGGATGTGTTTGTCCAAGATAATCTATGTGATTTATCTGATTTTGTTTGCACAAAACAGAAATGACAGGGCCGCTCGGCCCGTGGTCACTGAATAAAAAGCTGTGACACGGGTGAGTTGCGTTCCACATAAACTGTCAGTACAAATTAAAGATCTTGGGCGGTTACACAAGTTGTGTCAATCATTTCAGTTATTGTCATTCTAGTGGATCCCGTTTAACATATATTCGCTTTATTATGACAAAATTACGGATCACTATGAAGGCCCTGGGGCGAGAAGGCAAAATAAAGATTATTGAAAAACGAGGATTTTCTCAGTCATCAGATCATGCAGTCACAATTTCCAGAGAAAGTAACAGATGACAGAGAATAGTTAGCTTAACAAATGTATTGAAAAGGGTACACGGATGGCAATTTAAATCTTTTACTAGAAACACCTCAGAATGGTCATGTAGTTAATGTACATAGCATGGACATGTTGGTAAAGGGCGTATAGATAACAAACAGACATATTCACAATGCTGATATTGGTCGGTCATCCGATGATTCCCACTGATGGAATGACAAAGAGACAAATGCGGAATGTTGAAAACACCCAGACAAAAACCCATAGTCATAGCGCCTGTGCACGCAGCAATCACTGTTCGCTAAACATCTGCCACGGTCTTACTCTCTGCTGCCACCAGAAGATGGAGCTGTGACTTATATTTGAAGCATAGAAATGAGTGAAGCAGTTGTGATGTAGATGATAGTGGTGTCATAAAAGTCAACCTTGTGTCAAGTCCAAGACCAGGGACTAGCAGGACGAGGTCAAATGAAGACCATAATGGAATCTCTTCAAGACCACTTAGATACTGTCATAAGCTGTATGAGCAACCTATCTTTTATTTTAGATAATAACTTTCATTATTTTTGTGATGATCAAAAGCGGGTTGCAAAGTAATAAACGACTCTAGGATCAAAATAGAGTATAGACAGGTGTCACAGGTGTCCCAAATAAAAAATACCAATGTTCCCATTCTGAAACTCATCACGTGTGTGTAGCATCCACAGTACAAGAGCTCAGTGGAATTGTCTGTGGCAAAATAAAAAAAAAGCTTAGCTGCCCTAATAATATCCAGGATTTATTGGAAAGTTCTCCGGGTAGTAAGGGATGTCCAAATGTGGCCAATCACACTATTCACAGAGCTGAGAATATAGTACACCCAAAAGGAAATGACAAGAGAAAGACAATCCAATGGGGTATTGATGATGTCAACATGGAATGTTTTTTTCAAATTCCTCCAAAGGACAAGAAATATGTCTATTGTAGCAAAAATTGTGATAAAACAGTTCAGTAATCTCTATTCTTTTCTTGCGATGTATTTGCTTTCGTGATTACTGGTTTGTGTGTTATTGTTTTTTTTAGTTTTTGCTGTGCTGCTATGACTGTACTTGTAAGACCGACAGAATTTTCCCATCGTGGGATACATAAAATATAACTCGAATCTAATCTAATCTATTCCTTCTGTATGAGGAGGACTAGGTTTCTTCCAGTCAACCTGCATGCCCCAAAAACATGTGGTGCTGATTGTTGTCTGGAGGAAAACTAGCGTTGCAGGATTCATAGGGCCAATCTCGCTGTGAAGTGATAGAAAACAGGTTGAGATGACAAAGAAAAAAAGGTGTGGCAATTCAAATAAACTGGGCGAACTATTGGGAGTTGGGACCGGGAAGGAAAACAGGGAGACGGGGAGGCAATAGAAAATCAGAGTCCTGGGAAAATAGAGGGAGGTGGCAGTAGGAAAGCAGAGTAGGAGAAGATTCCCCGGCAAAAAAAAACTGGGTGGTTTGCTATGTATCACTCTGGAGCTGTCAAGTATATCAAACTTGTAAAAAATCCCAATGTGTTTATTTATGGTGACATTGTGTTCTAGGGTTTGAAAACACTGAGGGGGTGAGTTCGTCCCGGGGTTTTAAAGATGATCATAAAATACACGGTCCATAGCAGAACACTTTGCAAAGGGTCTTAGCAAAGTAATTAACCATAAAACTCTATGCCTTGCAGATTTAATTCCTCTTCTCTTTTACAGTTAAATCAAGAATATCTATCAACAACAAGATGTAAGTATGTACATAGAAACACACAAGGTTCAACGGCAAAACTGACACCGGACAAGGGGGGAATCAGACTAAATATATGAGGCAACGGGGCCTGAACGTCGGAAAGGGGACCTGAGGGCTGTGCAGTTGGAAACTCATCAGGCTGAGTAGACAATCAAAACGGCCAGCGGAAAAAAACACAAGAAGGACAGTACAAACAAGACATCAGAAAGGAAACTGGAGCATAGTAGCACAAAGCCAGTTCCAGTCCCAATCAGAATCAATGGATGCTGTGTTGTGCCTCTGCGTCCATTATGTATGGCAAAAAACACACTCAGCATGGTATGGAGCGTCAACGGGTCCGACGCAGCTCCCACAGGCCCTTAAGATGAAGTATACAAAGAGAGCAGCGTTGGTAGTAGTGAGTGTATGGAAAAACCGATTCTGTGTGGAGGTTGGTTGGGCGGTGTGGGAAGGGTCAAAACAACGTCCGGATCCCAGACCGCCCAAAGTGAAAACAACTAGTCACTGACCAAGAGGTTCGAGACATGGGACACACAGGTAGATGGGTCTATATTTATTTACAGGGTATTGGTTTTCTTCATGGTTGGATGTTTGACAGTGATGGCCTGTGGCTACGAGAGTTATCAGATCAGGAATAAACCACAGTCTCTGCTGACTCGATCGGTCAAAGGTTACAATATGGAAAACAATTGGAAAAAAAAGTATGCGTCGAATTAGTTTAGTTTAGGATTTTACGAAAACTCACTGTAAGAAAGGAAATAGATCCCATTTATTTGTCAACGGGGACACAGATTGCGGGCGACGTGGGTGACGGTTCTGGTTGAATTCTGAAGACACGACCATCTGCTAGATTAAGGTCAAAGAGATGCTTTGGTTTTTTCCTTAAGTTGGTAGGAACCCAGATGCCCCCCAACCAAAGAGCAATGCAAGAAGTGCGAGAACATACAGGGTCAAAGTGGTATCAATTTAGAGACACAAAACAATAAAATTATTAAGTGAAAAACCACCATGTACGAAACCCTTAAACTTACAACCAGGGGCCGTGAAATCAACACCAACCCACGGCCCATAAGGGAGGTGAATTTGGGGGACGGTGTAAATCTGTCATATATAACTTGGGCTGGGTAGCACATGAGAATTGAGTGATTCAGTTGTTTTTCGCCTACTAGTGTTTTTTTCACATTTTAACAATCTGTAATTCCTAGAATGAGCTCAAAAAAGGTGGGGGGCACATCATGGGGGTGGAGAGGACCGGCTCAAACATCAATGACAGAAAAAATGAGGATCAGTCAAGAGGAAAGCAAAACACAACTCGTTTTCACACAAATGGGGACAGTTAGCGACACTGGCATGGCAAGATGTAGGACAGCAGTTAATCATATAATGTGGGAACAACACTAAATGTGACATTCTAGCAAATTCACAGAAACGATGGCTGTGCATCTTGAGGCCAAAACATCAGGCTCCGGTAAAAAAAGCCTGTGTGGCCACAAAAATTATCTCCAGGCCCTGCTGACACATGTGGTACTAAAAAGAAAACTACATTAACATGTCGTCTGCAGCAAAGTTTAAAGAGCAAAGTCATGTGAATGCTCCAGAATGGGCTAAATGAGCAGAGCTAAACTGAAGATCCCACTCATTCCCAAAGATCAGGGACATGTGGGCTAATATGACCTTTACTTTGTTGGGATGAGTGTGTACGTCAAACACAAACAGTCAAGGTCCCGGAGATTAGTCTCCTCTCTGTTAACAATATGTCTTTACGCCATTAGTGGCTCGAAAGGAGGGTGTGCTGTCATCCCTTGGACAGGAAGTTTGTTCACACACCTGTCGGGTAGTCAGATGAGACATCTCGGACAATGAACGGTGTCTGCCAATCGCAGGTGGTGACAGACAAACAAGCGTCACGCATGAACCATTCAACAAATGTGATCATTCATGAAAGGACTTTTTGCAGCTGATTTGTGTTCGGACATGAGTCCAATCATTATGATCAAAATTGTCTGAGCTGTATAACAAAAAGGGATTCAATGATGCAGTGTAATGTGAGAGGGGTGCAGTCAGTCCCAACCACAGAGAATGTACTCCTCTAATATCTAGAGAGTGTTTTTGACTGTGTTCTTTTTGTTTTTTTAAGGCCCAAAACATTCATGTTTGTTCACTCCCACAGTAATATTGGCGTCCTTTTTTAGTAAACTCTAAACTAAGCAGCACAATAGTTGAAATGTAAAGACCAGGCTGGTCAATAGTAGGAGGGATTTGGCAGGTAAAGAGAGTTAGGGTTGTAGAGCAGGTGGAGGTACTTGAGGGTGCAAGGAAGTAAGTTCACGAAGAGTGAACATAGTGAAATAGCGTGCCATCTTCTTATTCAAAGATGTCAATTGGGGTGGTGTGGTAGGCAAACAACTGCATTCAAACACAGGACTCTTCCAAAGGGCACTCGGGGGCTCGTGTGTTTGAAATTATTAGTGGACCCTTGGTTTAGATTCAATGGTAGGCATGCCACCATAACAGAGGTTATTCCTCATACAGAAGTCTGGGAGTTTAACTCGACCGGTGCAAGTGTCCTACTGTGCGTCTAATTCTCTCCATTGCGGTCCTGGGAATAAAGGCGAGATGAACCATCTCCCCATGATGAAGGTCTCAGGGCCCGTGGCCATTGGGAGGGAATTAAAGGATATTGGATGTTTAGGAAATCCGACTAGATACTCTCGCCGTTTTTTCTCCCCGGCGTGCAACAGACCTGTGGCTCGCAGGTGAAAAAAAGATCGGGGCGTATCTCTCATCGAAGGAGAGAGACGATTCACGGGAAGCCTGTGACGCGGCTGGTGTGTACATCAGACATGACTGAATGGCCGTGAATTGCTTGTGTGGCACGCGGTGCTTCCTGAACTGCGCAGACGCACCTCGTGAAAAATACCGGCAAACTTTCACCTGATGGTCGGTCATGTGGGCCCTCACAGTTTAAGTTAGAATGACTGGGTCAGAGTAAGCTTTGCATCAGATTACACACATGAATACAATGGAAAAGGGTTCTGTTTCTGTAGTTGTGATCTCACTATATGGGACAGCTTCATGGATTCACAGGTGCAATTGAATCACTTCACCAGCGTTCCATCCATTTAAACTTGGTCACTCAAAACTGGGATCTTGGAGTACCAGGGTGCTGGATTTCTTCATTGGGGACTCATCTCTTATTATTAGTTATTAGTATCTCATGTATACTGTATGTATAGCTATATTTTTCTAGTATCTCAATTCATAATTTATATTGTGGTGTGTGAATAAGTAAGTGGCTGCTGTAACAACGTAATTTCCCATTTTTGGGGAGCAATAAATATCTCTCTATTATTTGTAAGTTTTCTTTTTAATTACTGCATGTCAACTAGACAAGCAAAGAGGAAGGCAGAGAAGTACCTCTGGGTTTCCATAATGGGGTCTAAAAGACAGGGCTGTGAGTCCGGACTCAAGCTCAAGGTTTCTATGGTCTCAGACTGTATCGAACGCGGTAGGATTTGGACGAGGTTTGTCCCGGTCTAGGCAACTGGTTTTGCCAATATGGCTTTTGGTTGGACAAGTCCGGTCTCGTTTATTAGGTTGATAATAATAATTGGAGGGGAAAGTGAAACCCAGGAAGGTTGTCGGATACGGTCATGCATGAGACCTTTTTCTGTTAGGGACTCGGTGTGATTGGACCAAAACGTCTTTGGATCGGTCTGACTTGGAATCGACTCAACTCTGTTCTTGGATCTTTGTCTTGGACCGACTAAGTGGTCTTGACTCTACAGCCCTGTCTAAAGACCCCCAAAAATGGGGCAATTATTAGGACGGTTGACAGACTTTAGAGGCTGGGGGTTTGGAAAAGATTATTGTACAATGTGTAGAGCAGGAGGAAGGGACACTAGTCTCCAACAGCGACGTACAGGGAGAAAGGGAGGGGTGGGGACAAGGGTAGACAAGAGAAAATCAGTTGTATGACAGGTTGAAGGCAAAGAGAGCGAGGTCTCTCTCGTCCCACACTGATGCCGGAGACACAGGCGGAGCAGACGCTCTGCTTCCAAAACTTCTTCAACACCTCTGCAGGAAGCGACGCCTCCTGGTTTGAAGTGCTGTCATCACATTTTTCTTTGTCCATCTCTCTGCTCACTGTAGCTCTCAACCTTCTCGTCATGATCTCGTCTCCCACTTCAGGCAAAAGATCCTGTCTCAAAATATGGTTAAAGTATGAACACTGTTTTCAGGGTTGGCCATATGCATACGGCCTGGCTTGTCCTAGGTTTTCAGGGCTAATGGACACCTTAAGGGAGCATTGCTATGTTTGTTAGCAAGATAACAAACTGCCTTATCAAAATAAGAAATGTTGGTATTACGATAGAAAAGATTTAAAGAGAAAATGCTTTTGTCAGCTATGCGGACTAATGGATAATAATCTCTATCCCTGCAGGCAGCTCCACACCCCCACCAACATCTAATTCCGCTCTCTGGCTTGTTCAGACCGTCTAGTGGGTCTCGTTGCTGATGCCGGGAGACATCCTCAAAAAACACATCTGTGGTTTATTGGTGATTGTGGTGTACTCTGTAGAATATCTAAGCATTATCATTATTCTCTCTCTGTTTTTTTAGGGGACATGGTGCTCCATAGAAGTGACAGTTATGTGCGGCCATTGTGACCTCTGCAGTACACCACAGAGTCACCTGAACACAGTTCGATTGCTGTGTTTGTTGTCTTGGCTATGTTGTGTTTCCTCGGCATCTCTTTACAAGGTTTCCGACTCAACTTAGACAGGGATACCTTGTGACGGAGAATGTGTGTGGTGGTGGCTAATCCAGGATTATGGACCGGTTTGACTTTATTGTTCCGTTCTGTTTCATCGTAGCTCTGTATCTTGAGTATTTGACGGGGCGGGTTCCGGCCCGGGCATGGCTCCACATTAAGCCTTCACATCAGCGGTTCAGTGACTCTAAAGACAAAGAAATCCGAGCTGAAAGCAGCCAGGAATCTTGGGGTCTGGTAGTTGTGTTTCTAAGGTGGTTATGCCCATATACTGTGTCTCGTTCAGTGAGAGCTTGGCAATGTTCCATGCATTTTTATGTTCAACTATGTTGTATTTTTGTAAACGCTTTTCCTAAACCTGTGATCTCTGCTTGTTGTACCCTGGTTTAGAAAAGCAGTTAAACTATAGTTTAACGTCAGATACGGCAGCTGGCGTACTGGTGAGGACCACCTGCTGTAGAGCGGCGGTGGAGGACTGGGATCAGACCGGTCTAAGGATAATGACATGATATTGTCCTGTTGTTCAGTGAGTGAGTATGAACAGAGAAATTGGAGATATGATTTCCGTACTGTTTGTCTAACTTGGTTACGATCAACAACTGAAAGGGCCTGTTAGTCAGCGTTTATCGTTGTTGTGTTTGTGTCTCTCTGATGCTGCTGTATTTAAGCGTCATAAGCACCATGTACTTTCTAGGAATCACCCAGTTAATGCAAGTCGATAATCACACATGTAGGGACATCGGGAACATTTCATTCTCAAAAAAGAGCTCCTAATCATGGTATTTAAGTCTTGTCTCGTCAGAGCACCAGAGAACAACCTATGGCCCTAACAGCCAAATTTTACGGTATAGTAATATAAATGCCAATGTACCATTAATATGTGCTTTTTCAGTTACCAAAGTATATATAAATAGACTATTGATTTTCTTTTGGAAAATAAGTTATGTAACATTATGATTGAAAAAGATTATCTAGAGTTTCTCAGACAAACATCGACACGTGATCACAGGGAAGAAAAGGAAGGTCCACCAAAAGGATGTGAATGTGATGGGTAGCTATTATAAATCATTTTTATACATAAATAATCTAGATTTAATGAAGTGACGAAAAATAAATATGATCATTTATTAGGATTATTCATATTGTAATGTCATTGTTTGTTAGATGGGTGGTAACACTATGATTTCTTTGGAGCCCATATTCATGAAATGCTCTTGGGATCGCCAGAAGATGGACTGTTGACTTGTATTTTGAAGGAGAGAATGAAGTGAAAGCAGGTGATGTAGAT
The DNA here is from genome assembly GCF_008692095.1 of Etheostoma spectabile. NCBI lineage: Eukaryota > Metazoa > Chordata > Actinopteri > Perciformes > Percidae > Etheostoma > Etheostoma spectabile. The sequence continues at coordinate 25,451,847 of NC_045734.1, read as the reverse complement.
GAATAGTGGGGCATCAAGTCAACTTTCAAGCAAGACAAGGGACTAGCAGACGAGTCCACTGAAAGACATATAGAGATATTCTTCAAGACCAACTTAGATACCTGTTCCTAATGAAGGTTATGGAGTCACACTCTTTTATTAAGATAAATACACTTGGAACCGGTTTGGATCTTTACAAAAAAAAGCAAAGTACAACTGAGGATTCAGATAGAGTATAGACAGGTGCACAGTGTTGTCCCTAAAAATACAAAGTTACCACTTCTGAACTATAACGCTGTCTTGTAGACTCAAGTAAACAGAGCTCAGGGACATTGTGTCTTGTGGCCAAAATCAAAAAAAAGCTTAGCTGCCCCTAACTATTTATCAAAGGCATTATTGGAAAAGTCCCTCGGGACTAAGGTAGATCAAATGTGGGCCAAATCACACTCATCCAGAGGTGGGGAAATATATACACCCAAAAGTAATGGAAAGAGCACGACACTCCAATCGGGGGTATTGACTGAGTGCTACCATGGAAACGTTTTTTTTTCAAATCCTCAAAAGGACAAGAATATAGTTATTTAGAAAGTTGTGATAAGCTATACAGTAATCTTATTCCTCTCTGTTTGAGGGACCTAGGGTGGGATCTCCTTCCAGTCAACCTGCATGACACAACAACAACCAAAATGTAGGGGGGTGGTTATGATGCCAGTATTTTAACAAAAACAACACATAGGGGGGTGTATACCTTTGCACCTCAGTATGTTACTGGGGGGGTGTATACTTATGCCCAGTATTTACATAGGGGGAGTGATAACTTATGCCCTGTATATGAACAAGGGGGGGTGTATTTATGCCCTGTATTTTAACATAGGGGGGTGTATAATTATGCCCCGTATTTTAAAAGAGGGGGGGGTATACTTATGCGTTGGTGTTAACATCGGGGGTGGATACTTATGCCCTGTATTTTAACAGAGGGGGGTGATACTTATGCCCTGTCTTTTACATAGGGGGGGGCTATCTTATGCCCTGTATTTTAACCTGGGGGGGTGTTATACTTATGCCCCGTATGTTACCATAGGGGGGTGTATATTATGCCCTGTATTTAAAATAGGGTGTGTATACTTATGCACCCTGTATTTTAACATAGGGGGTGTTATACTTATGCACGTATTTTAACAATGGGGGGGGCTACTTAGGCCCCTGTATTTTAACATAGGGGTGCGGGGTGTATAACTTATGTCCCTGTATTGTAACTAGGGGGGTGTTATACTTATGTCCCTGTATTTGAAACATGGGGGGGTGTTATACTCTATGTCCTGTATTTTAATAGGGGGTTTATATTATGCCCTGTATTTAACATGGGGGGGTGTGATACTTATGTACCTGGATTTTAACATAGGGGATGTATACCATGCCCCTGTATTTAAAGAAGAACATTCTATGGATTTGTGAACATTGTCATTCTCAAGAAAACAGGTCGGATTTTCCAAAATATTGTTATTAGCATTAAAAAAATTTGTTTTGTTTTGTATTCCTGTTTTAATCAAAGCAGCATGGGGGGGGGGGTAAACTATCTAGCCAATGCATAAATCCACTCTACAAATAGAACATATAGCCACTGGTCTGCTTCCTAATGAATTAATGCAAAAGTATGAAGAAATATCCATTAGCTGAGTGTGCATGGTAACAGTCGATAGGCAGTCTAAGCAAAAAGATTTCATCCCTAGAAAAAGAAAATGAAGTCTGACCTCTCAGACCATTGTGTGCGGTTATATTACTAGAACTGTTTGGCTCAGCTGGTGAGTAAAAGCCCGGGTGTTCGTAGACGGCCACAGTATGTTGAGAAGGGGCGCCATTGCAATAGCCCAACATTACTAATGTACTGTGGCACAGTCTGAATGAAATTGATCACCTGGTTAAAACTTTTAGAAGTACAAGATCTTTTTGAGAAATTATCATCAGCTGACTGGCATAGTGTGAATTTTAGAAGAGTATTTCTTGTGAGGACTGATGAAAAGTTTTATTTCACTGAGACCCTCTTAGTATGTGATGTCATTATATTAGAATGTTTGAAGAAATGCTGCACAAGGCAATCGTCTGCTTTATTCATCTAACACTCACCCCACTCGTTATGGGGGCCTTTTCACGTAGATTTCCCCACTACACACAATAGCATGAAACTACCATTCCATTCATGCATTAATGCATCACTTCAAATGCTAAGTTACTCCTTAGTAAATAGTATTCACGTAAAATAAACAATTAAACATATGAGAGCATGCAACAACACTATGGTAAAAATTCATGTTTGGTTAAGCTTTGGCCTGGGAAATGGCTTCCTCGCACATTCTCAATAAAGAATAATATATATAGGGACTGGTCGACATCTGGGGGCGGATATCAGACAGCAATTCTCAATATAACATATAATAGAGTAATAGTATGACCACCATCTGGTGGTGGGGAATCAGACAGCACATTCTCAATTAAATAACTATTATATAGAAATAGGCCAACCATGGGGGGGGATAGCAGACAGACATTATCACATAAGGATATAAGTAGATAGATATGGCCACATCTGGGGTGGAGGCGGCAGCACAGTCCTCAATATAAATAATGATTTAGATGATCTGGCTCAAATTGGTGGTGGAGATCAGGCAAACATTGTTAATCATCATAGAAATAAACTATTGTTGCGAGCCATCTGTTGGCGGAGATTAGGAGTTGCATGAAAAACCCCGTCTAAATATAAGTAAATGTATGTATGGGCGCCATCCAGTGGCGTAGATCAGGAAACAGTCTCCAATCAATATATTATTTAGATGATCGGGGCTCATTGGTGGTGGAGACCCAGTAACACTCAGTCCTTGATTATAGGTCGTCTGTCGTCCTCCCTGGCTTCCAGTCCGTTTTTTAGAATTGGTTTTAACTCATACGCTGATGTCTTGTGCTGGTCTCTTAACGACCTCTTAGGACTTCGCGCTTCTCTTGGCCCCTCGGACTTGACTGAGATTTTAACTGTTCGCATGGTGGCAGGCCTTGCGGCCTCGGGTCAGGTATGTTAGCGGTCCGAGGTCAGACTTACACAGGGGGCGACGTTCTTTTGCCGGTCGCTGTGACTGTGAACAAACTACCCTGACATCGCCCCATAATGACTCAGCCTTTTAAACCGAAGCTTAAGACCATTTTTTTACAGTAGCATTTAATTCCCACTAGGGCAATACGTTCTCTTAGTGTCTCATTCTGCGCTCTTTTTCTACTTTATGAAGGTTGGTGTCTGGCAGCGCTGCACCATACAGCAATTTGAAATGTATTTGTTGGCTGTCTGTGTTCGTCTTTTTTTATTGGCTTTGTTGTACAGCACCTTTGGCGGGGACTTAGTCTTGTCAAGGGTATACCATACCTTTGATTGATTGACTGATTCGATTCACATCATCCATTTTTTTAGATTCTGGTCGCCTTTGGTCGGTGACGTCTAATATTCTTCACTCTATCATTCCATAGCTA
>NC_045734.1:25447685-25448330 GCF_008692095.1 Etheostoma spectabile | reverse complement strand
AACAGGTTTTCATCCAGAATTGTCCTGTATTTGGCTGCATCCATCTTCCCCTCAATTTGAACCATGTTCCCTGTCCCTGCTGAAGAAAAGCAGGCCCAAACCATGATGCTGCACCACCATGTTTGACAGTGGGATGGTGTGTTGAGGGTGTGAGCTGTTTGCTTTTACGCCAAACAATCGTTTTGCATTGTTGGCCAAAAAGTTTGATTTTGGTTTCATCTGACCAGACACCTTCTTCCACATGTTGGTGTGTCTCCACAGGTGGCTTGTGGCAAACTTTAACAAGACTTTTTATGGATATCTTTGAGAATGGCTTTCTTCTTGCCACTCTTCCATGAAGGCCAGATTTGTGCAGTGTCCGACTGATTGTTGTCCTATGGCCAGACTGTCCCACCTCAGCTGTAGTTCTCTGCCGTTCATCCAGTGATCAGGGCCTCTGGCTGCATCTCTGATCATCCTCTCCTTGTCTGAGCTGAAAGTTACAGGGACTCCAGGTCTTGGTAGATTTGCAGTGGTCTGATACTCCTTCCATTTCAAAATAATCGCGTGCACAGTGCTCCTTGGGATGTTTAAAGCTTGGGAAATCTTTTTGTATCAAAATCCGGCTTTAAACTTCTCCACAACAGTATTACGGACCTGCCTGGT
>NC_045734.1:25447448-25447606 GCF_008692095.1 Etheostoma spectabile | reverse complement strand
AGACTTGATCACACACAGGTGGATTCTATTTATCACCATCAGTCATTTAGGACAACATGGGATCATTCAGAGATCCTCGCTGATCTTCTGGAGTGAGTTTGCTGCTCTGAAAGTAAAAGGGCCGAATAATTTAGCACGCACCACTTTTCAGTTTTTTA
>NC_045734.1:25447342-25447438 GCF_008692095.1 Etheostoma spectabile | reverse complement strand
AAGTTTAAAATATCCAATAGATTTCGTTCCACTTGTTGGTGATTCTTCACACAAAATAAAAATGTTATATCTTTATGTTTGAAGCCTGAAATGTGT
>NC_045734.1:25447224-25447332 GCF_008692095.1 Etheostoma spectabile | reverse complement strand
AAAAGTTCAAGGGGGCCGAATACTTTCGCAAGGCACTGTATGTGGCGTCTCCTGAGTTAATTGTGATTGGGTTAACGAAAGGCAAACAACCCAGAGTGTTGTTTTCTC
>NC_045734.1:25447050-25447214 GCF_008692095.1 Etheostoma spectabile | reverse complement strand
ATGCATCTGTGGTTAAGTTATCAATAATATGACAAAGGAAAGGAAACAAGGGTAGAAAATGACAAAAGAGAGATTGGATAGAGAGACGGTGAGAAAGGCAGGGTTACAGAGGGAGTGATGAAGATGATGGTGGGATGTGCAGAGTCAGGGAGGAGGGGCATCAG
>NC_045734.1:25446877-25447040 GCF_008692095.1 Etheostoma spectabile | reverse complement strand
GGACTGAGAAAGAGGAGGGGATGAAGAGAATGAGAGAGAGATAAATCAGTTACTTGACTCAGGTTTGTTCAGAAAGCTGCCAGAGCTGCAGCTGTCTGCAGTTCTCTGCAGATGGAGGTTGAGGACGGAGCCGAGCTCTGCTTTCCACAGTTCCCAAACACCT
>NC_045734.1:25446771-25446867 GCF_008692095.1 Etheostoma spectabile | reverse complement strand
GCAGGAAGCCCTCGTCTCCTTGGCCCCAAACACTGGTCCTTTACATTGTGTGGTTCTGTATCTCTCTGACCACTGTGACTCTCAACCTGCTCATCA
>NC_045734.1:25446409-25446761 GCF_008692095.1 Etheostoma spectabile | reverse complement strand
CTCCCACTTCAGGCAGATATTAACTTATTTGCTTCTCTCTACAGGCTTTGTAACTTTAAAATGTGAACAGCTGCTGTATGTTTAGAAGAATTGTCTTTGAGCTAGTTCTGAATAATGTTGCTCCAAATGACTGACATTGATGGGTTTTTTTTTTACGTCCACTCTCTTACCAATACATTGCTCTCTGTCTACCGTGATCTCAACCAAGTCATATTAGCTTTCATGTGGTGGATCAGAAAATGTTCAAACTCATTTATTATTCCAAATACCAGTTTGGGTTGTTTTGTCACTTGGTTAATTTGTGCTTTTCTTTTTCCCTCCAGACAGCTCCACACCCCCACCAACATCCTCC
>NC_045734.1:25445084-25446399 GCF_008692095.1 Etheostoma spectabile | reverse complement strand
GGCTGTCTCAGACCTTCTAGTGGGCCTCCTGCTAATGCCTGTAGAAGTTCTCCGACAAACATCCTGCTGGTTTCTTGGTGACTATGGGTGCTACATGTATGCTATTGTTTCAGTCATCATTCCCTCCTCATCAATAGGTGACATAGTGCTCATATCAGTTGACCGTTATGTGGCTATATGTGACCCTCTGCATTACAACACTAAAGTCACTGCGAGAAGAGTTAAATTCTGTGTTTGTCTGTGTTGGCTCTGCTCCATTTTCTACAGCCTTCTTTATTTAAAGGGTGTCCCAACTCAACCAGGGAGGTATCAATCCTGTTACGGAGCATGTGTGTTTTTCTATGACAATATCTCATTGACTGTTGATCTTGTTTTGACCTTTATTGTTCCAGTTTCTGTCATCGTAGCTCTGTATCTGAGAGTATTTGCCGTGGCTGTGTCTCAGGCCCGTGCCATGCGCTCTCACATTACAGCTGTCACGCTCCAGCTGTCAGGGACTCCTAAGGCAAAGAAATCAGAGCTGAAAGCAGCCAGGACTCTTGGTGTTCTAGTAGTTGTGTTTCTAATATGTTTCTGTCCATATTACTGTTTAGCTCCTATATTGCTCACCACTTCTATTGCCTCCATTGTGATCCCAATGTATTATTCTAACTCTTGTCTAAACCCTGTGATCTATGCCTTGTTTTACCCCTGGTTTAGGAAAGCAGTTAAACTCATAGTTACTCTTCAGACACTGCAGCCTGGCTCCTGTGAGACCACCATGCTGTAGAGAGGCTGTGGAGGGACTGGGATCAGACCCGGTCTAAGGATTAAATGAATCAATATGTTCCTGTTGTTCAGTGTGTGAGTTTTGAAATAGAGACATTTAAAATAGACTTTCCTGTCTTTAAGTGTAAATTGTGTACGATCAACAACTGAAAGGCCTGTTCTTCAGCTTTATCTTTGTGTCTCTCTGATGCTGCTGCATTTAAAGAAAGAGTCATAAGCACCATGTACTGTTTCTAAGTAATCACCCAGTTTAATGCAAGCTTTCAATTCACACATGTATGACACTTAGGGAACATTTCATCCTAACAACAAAAGAGCTCTTAAATCTTTGTATTTATGTCTCTGTCTGGTCAGAGCACAGAGAAAAAACAGCCCCACTTTCCTGTCTAGTAGAGAAAAGGAACAAATGTTTGCCAAAGTGCCGTTTATATTTGATCGTGTATAGCATTTCTTGTTTCTGTTAGACAAGTATATAAAGCCCTATGATGTTCTTTTGGAAATAATTTATATAACATTATGTTTGAAAAGATTATCTAGAGTTTCTCAG
>NC_045734.1:25443469-25445074 GCF_008692095.1 Etheostoma spectabile | reverse complement strand
ACACTGTGATCACAGGGAAGAAAAGGACGGTTTCCCAAATGATGTGAAATGTGATGGGTAGCTATTTAAAATCATTTTTATACTTAAACAATCAGATTTAATTGAAGTGAAGTAGCATTAAATATGACAATAAATTAGGATTATTCATATTATAATGTCTTGTCTTTTTACTGATGTTGTACACTATGATGTCATTTGGAGCCCAGTTATTCATGAAATGCTCTGCTGACTCGCCAGTAGATGGAGCTGTTGACTTGTATTTTGCAGGACAGAAATGAGGTAAAGCAGTTTTGATGATGAGATGAATAGTGGTGTAGTACTTTGTCAAGTCCAAGACCAGGACTGGTCAAGACTGAGTCCAAATGAAAGACAGAATAGAGTCTTCTTCAAGACCACTTAGATACCTGTTCATAATGAATGTTATGCAAGAGACACTATCTCTTTTATTTTAAGATAATAACTTTGCATTATTTTATTTTTTGTAATGATCCAAAAGCAATTAGAGTATACCAACACTGTAGGATCAAATTAGGCCATTGACAGCTGTCAAATGTGTCCCTAAAAAATAATGTTCCCATTTTTTATCACGTGTCTTGTAGAATCCACAGTCCAAAGGGCTAAGTGACATTGTGTCTCTGGTCAAAATCGAAAAAAGCTTGGCTGCTTGGTCCCTAATTATCATCAAGGGATTTATTGGAAGTTTTCTCAGGTACGTAAGGGATATCAAATGTGGCCAATCACACTCATCCCAGAGCTGAGAAATATAGTACAATCAAAAGTAAACAAAAGAGCAAGACACTCCAACAGTGTTGACTGCTGCCATGGAAACTGTTTTTTGCACTTCATCAAAAGGACCAAAAATGTAGTCTATTTAGCAAAATTGTGTTAAGATATATGTGAGTACACATAACATACGTTGCAAGGATGAAAGCACAATAGTAGCATAAGACATAATGATGGCACAATCTTTAATAAGTGTGAATGGATCATACTCCTCAGCTGAGACCATTTCTGTCTGCTTCTATCATGCAACTGATTAATCCCTTTCTACCGTTGTCCCCACCCCTCCCTTTCTCCCTTTAAGTGTCTGTTGGAGACCAATGTCCTTCCTTTCTTGGTCTACACATTGTTTCAAGCTTTCCAAACCCACAGCCCCTAAAGTCTCCAAAACCCAGTACGGAAACTAAAGATCAAGATGAAAGAGTAACATCCATACTGAACCGGCTGGCCTTTTTTGTAGCTCACTTGCATAAATAAAGCTAAAAGAGGTGAAGGAAACAGCAAACACGTGTAAGATAGTTAAGTAAAATAGGTCAAACTATGTGCAGGAAGTGGTATAAAATGTTAGAAACGTGGTCTATAATCTTAACTGTACAACCTGTTAATTGTTTAAGTCTTCAAAATTGAAATATCTTTGATTTTCTGTCTCAAATCTCCACAAAAGCACAATGCCAGAGTACACAGTGGCATGTTAACCTAGGACACAAAACTAATGATCTGATCATTTCAGACAGGTGTGTTGATGCTCAGAACCATCTAGAACATGCAGAGACGGGGTCAAAAGCAAAAAAGTTAACTCCAGGCCCTGCTGACAACCATGTGGTA
>NC_045734.1:25443370-25443459 GCF_008692095.1 Etheostoma spectabile | reverse complement strand
AAACTACATTAAACAATGTAGTCTTCAGCAAGTTTAAAGAGGCTAAGTTCATGTGAATGCTACAGCATGGTGTCTTAATGAGCAGAGCT
>NC_045734.1:25442623-25443360 GCF_008692095.1 Etheostoma spectabile | reverse complement strand
ATCCAAACTCATCTCCCAATAGATCAGGGACTGATGGGCTAAATGATCATTTAATTTGTTGTGTGTAGCGGGCATTGTCAGACACAAACAGTCAGGTCCCGGGAGATCTGCCTCTCTGTTAACAATGTCTTACAGCCCATTAGTGGCTCCGAAAGGTGGTGTGCTGATCCCCTCTGGACAGGAAGTTTTGCTCACACCTGTCTGGGTTAGTCAATGAGATGACATCTCGACCAATGAGGTGTCTGCAATAGAGGTGTGAAGACAAACAAGCGTCAGCAATGAACCCATCAACAAGTGATGTAATCATTACTGAAACGGTTTTTTCAGTTGATATTGTGTCTGACATGAGTCCATCATTTAATTGACAAAATGTCTAGACTGTAATAACAAAAGGGAGATCAAGTAGCATGGTGTCTGTAAGGGGCGCTGTCAGTCCCAAATCCACAGAGAATTATCTCCTCTAATATCTAGAGAGGGTTTTTGACTGTTTTTTTTGGTTTTTAAGGCCCAAAACATTCGTGTTTTGTTCACTCTCACAGTATCATCGGCGTCCTTTTTTAGTACACTCTAAAAACTCAGCAGCAAACAGATGAAATTAAAGACTAACTGGTCAGTGTAGTAGAGGATTTAGCAGGTAAAGAGAGTTAGGGTTGTAGAGCGGCCGGAGCACTTCCGAAGGTGCAGGAAGTAAGTTCACGAAGTATAAGAGTGCCATATTCTGAAAAGATGGCAGGTTG
>NC_045734.1:25442004-25442613 GCF_008692095.1 Etheostoma spectabile | reverse complement strand
TGGGTCAGACTAACAACTGGATCAATCACAGGACTTTTCCAGAGGAACTGGGGGTCCATGTGTTGTTTGAAAATTAAATAGTGGGACCCCTGGCTAGATCAATTGGTTTGGCACGCAACCATAAAAAGAGGTTTATTCCTAAATTCAGAAGGCCGAGGTTTAATTCGACCTGTAGCATGTGTCCTGCATATCTTCTGTGCAACCGGCCTGTGGCTCGCATGAAAAAAAGACCTGGGGCATATCTTCATCGGAGCGGAGAGACGATTCTCGGGGACGCCTTGTGACGCAGCTGGTAGAACACCAAGCATTGATTTGAATGGCCGTGATTGTTTGTGTGACTCACAGCGCCTCTGAACGCTGCGCAGACGCGCCTAGTGAAAAATACTTAACATTACATACTTACATATTTAAATTAGAGATGATTGTGTCATGAGTAAGCTTTGCATCAGATTACACACATGAATACAAATGGAAAAGGGTGTGTATCCTGTTGTGACCTCACTCAAAACTGTGATCTTGGATCTCCAGGGTGCTGGGAACACAAACGGCTGCAGAGGTTGCATCACTGGCTGATGTGTTTGTGGCTGCAAGGAGGAAAGGACACCCGTG
>NC_045734.1:25441787-25441994 GCF_008692095.1 Etheostoma spectabile | reverse complement strand
ACCTGGAAGGCTACAGGGAGATGTTGCCCAGTTTTGTAGGACTTGCCCTCAGGACCAGAAGACACTGTTTCTGATTGGGATCAATGGCTACCCCAAGCCTCCATTGGGTTGTCCGCATTCGAGCTGTTGTATGGTCATGAGGTGATGGGATCACTGACCTTGGTTGGGGAGGCATGGGAAGGGGACCAGCAGAGGGAGGGGGGTGTT
>NC_045734.1:25441654-25441777 GCF_008692095.1 Etheostoma spectabile | reverse complement strand
TCATCTCCTATGTTGTTCAGATGAGAGACAGGCTACAGAAGATGGCAGAACTTTCCCAGCAGCACATGGCAGAGGCCCAGCGGTACCAGAAAGAAGGGTATGATAAGTCGGCACGGCAGAGGA
>NC_045734.1:25440576-25441644 GCF_008692095.1 Etheostoma spectabile | reverse complement strand
GTTCCAGGTCAGAAGGTCCTAGTCATGCTGCCTACTAGTGACAGCAAACTGCTGGCAAACTGGCAGAGACCCTTCAAGGTGGAGAAGCAACTTGGACCCACCACCTACCAAGTTGCTACTGGAAGCCGACCACATTCCAACAGGGTGCAGCATGTGTCCCTCCTAAAGGAGTTGGCTGAAAGACCTGAGAGGAAGGCAGAGGTATTGCTGATCAGAGCTGTGGAGGACGAAGAGGTGGAAGATGACCAGTATTTGCCCTCAGCAGCGCCAGCGGAACCTGACCTGGACCAACTGCCAACTGATCAACAAAATCAGGTGAAAGCTTTGTGTAATTGTCAAATATTTCCCAAGTCGCACAAATATGGCGGAGCAGGATATTGTGTTAAAAGAGGAGGCTCCAGTTAAACAAATGAGTTACAGGATCCCAGAGACCCTCCTGATGTCCTTGAAAAAAGAAGTGGACCTGATGCTATCTCTGGGGACCATTGAGCGCTACAAAAGTGAGTGGTGTAATCCAGTGGTGTTGGTTACAAAACAGGATGCCACAACACGGTTTTGTATTGATTTCCAATACCTGAACTCTCTGACAAAGTGTGATTGCTATCCTGCCACATATTGATGACATGATTGAGCGCCTGGGGAAAGCAAGATACCTGGCCCAGCACACACACCTAAACCACGCCCTTAGCGGCCAGTAGCTCTGCACCAGACGCTGATTGGCTGATATAGTGGACGAATTCATCCCTTTGACTGTTGTTTTGAAGCTAGCAGTTTGCATTTTGGCCAACGCTATCTTGGTATTTTGAAGACAGAAGTGACCATATTTGTTAAGACCAAATGACGTTTAACCATGTGTCCAGCTAATTTAAATAGCTCACATCCCTGTATTGTGTGATTTAACTTGATTTATTATTGTTTCTGGTGTTTTCATTGTGCCAGGTGCCAATGTTTCACCAAACCAAGGTCCTTACAGAGACTATTTAGCAGAGCCACCGTCTCTGCATCCAGATCTTAGCGTCTTCTGAGTTAACTGTGATTGGGTTAAAGAAATGCAAACAACCCAGAGTG
>NC_045734.1:25438308-25440566 GCF_008692095.1 Etheostoma spectabile | reverse complement strand
CTATCCCAGAATGCATCTGTGGTTAAGTTATCAATAACAGGACAAACGAAACGAAAAAAGTGTTGAAAATGACCGAAGAGAGAGTGATAAAGATGATGGTGGGATGTGCAGAGTCAGGGAGGAGGGGCATCAGAGTCAAACAGGGACTTGAGAAAGAGGGGGAGAAAGAGAAGAATGAGAGAGAGTAAACAGTACTATGATCTAGGTTTGTTCAGAAGCGCCAGAGGCTGCAGATGTCTGCATCTCTGCAGAGGGAGGTTGAGGACGGAGCCGAGCTCTGCTTTCCCCAGTTCCCAAACACCTCCTGCAGGAAGCCCTCATCTCCTTGGCCCCAAACACTGGTCCTTTACATAGTGTGCTACTCCATCTCTCTGACCACTGTGACTCTCAACCTGCTCATCTTCATCTCAATCTCCCACTTCAGGCAGGTATTAACTTCTCTCTACAGGACTTGTAACTTTAAAATCTGAACAGCTGCTGTATATTTAGAAGAATTGTCTTTGAGTTCATTCAGAATAACGTTTCTCCAAATGTCTGACTCTGATGCCTGTTGTTCATGTCCTCTCTCTTGTTAATATTAAGCATTGCTATATGTCCACTGTGACCTCAACCAAGTCATTTTAACTTTCTACTCTTACTCATGTGGTGGATTGGAAAATATTTAAACCACTATGAATTTTATATTTTTAATTTTAATTACTGGTTTGGGTTGTTCTGTCAGTGTTGTTGGTTTAATGATACTTTTCTCTTTCCCTGCAGGCAGCTCCACACCCCCACCAACATCCTCCTCCTCTCTCTGGCTGTCTCAGACCTTCTAGTGGGTCTCGTGCTGATGCGGGAGAAATCCTCAAAAAAAACATCCTGCTGGTTTATTTGGTGACTTATGTGTTTTCTTTATAAATACTTTCAAGCATCATTACAGTATCCTCACTAGGTGACATAGTGGCTCATATCAGTTGACCGTTATGTGGCTATTGTGACCTCTGCATTAACCACCAGAATCACTGTGAACAGAGTTAAATCAGTGTTGTCTGTGGTGGCTTATCTGCTTCATTCAGCTTTCTCTTTGTGAAGGAGGACCTGATCACACCGGGGGAGTATATTCGTTGCACGGAGAATGTGTGTTGGTCATTGACTATTTCACAGGACTAATGATCTGGTTTCCTTTATTGTTCCAGTTTCTGTCATCGTAGCTCTGTATCTGAGAGTCATTGCCGTGGCTGTGCTCGGCGCCGTGCCATGCCTCACATTACAGCTGTCACACTCCAGCTGTCAGTGACTCTAAAGAAAAGAAATCAGAGGCTGAAAGCAGCCAGGAATCTTGGTGTTTGGTAGTTGTGTTTCTAATGTGTTTCTGCCCATATTACTGTGTCTCTTTGCAGGTGAGAGGCTTCGTTAATGTTTCATCTGCATCCTATGTTCTCTTGGTGATCAATTTAACTCTTGTCTAAACCTGTGATCTATGCCTGTTTTACCCCTGGTTTAGAAAAGGCAGTTAAACCATAGTTACTCTTCAGATACTGCAGCCTGGCTCCTGTGAGAACCAACATGCTGTACTAGAGGCTGTGGGAGGGACTGGGATCAGACTCGGTCTAAGGATTAAATGAATGAATCGTGGTTCAGTGTGTGAGTTAAGAAATACAGAAGTGAAGATTATTTTCCTGTCTTTAGATCTAAATTGTGTATGATTAAAAACTGAAAGGCCTGTTCTTCAGCTTAATCTTGTTGGTTTTGGTCTCTCTGATGCTGCTGCATTTAAGAAAGAGCATAAGCACCACTTAATCACTAGTGACATGAATCATTTCAACGCAAACCAACAAAAGCGTTACAAAGCTTTGTGTTTATGTCTCTATGTTTTGTCAAAGCATCATCTCTGTGATTTACTCGATTTTGTTTGCCAAACAGAAATGCCAGGGCTGCTCGGCCTCGGTCACTGATAAAAAGCTGTGAACTGTAGTTGTGTTTCACATAAAACTGTCAGTACAAAAAGATCTTGGGCGTTACAAAGTTGTTGTAATCATTTCAATTATTGTCATTCTATGTGATCCCGTTTAACATATATTGTACTTTTATGACAAAAATTACGGAATCACTATGAAGTCCTGGTGCGAGAAAGCAAAAATAGATTATTTGAAAACGAAGGATTTTCTTCCGTTATCAGTCATGCAGTCACATTTCCGGAACAGGTAATCAGACTGACAGAGAATACGCTTCTTAAGTTAACTCAACACTCTACTGCAACCAGGGTAACGGATGCG
>NC_045734.1:25438128-25438283 GCF_008692095.1 Etheostoma spectabile | reverse complement strand
CGTGCTGATGCCGGGAGAAATCCTCAAAAAAACATCCTGCTGGTTTATTGGTGACTTTATGTGTTTTCTTTATAAATATCTTTCAAGCATCATTACAGTATCCTCACTAGGTGACATAGTGCTCATATCAGTTGACCGTTATGTGGCTATTTGTG
>NC_045734.1:25437875-25438107 GCF_008692095.1 Etheostoma spectabile | reverse complement strand
GAATCACTGTGAACAGAGTTAAACTCAGTGTTTGTCTGTGTTGGCTCTATTCTGCTTCATTCAGCTTTCTCTTTGTGAAGGAGGACCTGATTCAACCGGGGAGGTATATTTCTTGCTACGGAGAATGTGTGTTGGTCATTGACTATTTCACAGGACTAATTGATCTTGTTTTTTCCTTTATTGTTCCAGTTTCTGTCATCGTAGCTCTGTATCTGAGAGTATTTGCCGTGGC
>NC_045734.1:25437605-25437760 GCF_008692095.1 Etheostoma spectabile | reverse complement strand
TTGTGTTTCTAATGTGTTTCTGCCCATATTACTGTGTCTCTCTTGCAGGTGAGAGCTTCGTTAATGTTTCATCTGCATCCTATGTTCTCTTTGTGTATCAATTTAACTCTTGTCTAAACCCTGTGATCTATGCCTTGTTTTACCCCTGGTTTAGA
>NC_045734.1:25437346-25437595 GCF_008692095.1 Etheostoma spectabile | reverse complement strand
AACTCATAGTTACTCTTCAGATACTGCAGCCTGGCTCCTGTGAGACCAACATGCTGTACAGAGGCTGTGGAGGGACTGGGATCAGACTCGGTCTAAGGATTAAATGAATGAATCCTGTTGTTCAGTGTGTGAGTTAAGAAATACAGAAAGTGAAGATATATTTTCCTGTCTTTAGATCTAAATTGTGTATGATTAACAACTGAAAGGCCTGTTCTTCAGCTTCATCTTGTTGTGTTTTGTGTCTCTCTG
>NC_045734.1:25435999-25437336 GCF_008692095.1 Etheostoma spectabile | reverse complement strand
ATTTAAAGAAAGAGTCATAAGCACCACTTAATCACTAGTGACATGAATCATTTCAACGCAACACAACAAAAGCGTTACAAAAGCTTTGTGTTTATGTCTCTATGTTTTGTCAAAGCATCATCTCTGTGATTTATCTCGATTTTGTTGCAAACAGAAATGCCAGGCCTGCTCGGCCTCTGGTTCACTGATAAAAAGCTGTGAACTGTAGTTGTGTTTCACATAAAACTGTCAGTACAAAAAGATCTTGGGCCGTTACAAAGTTGTTGTAATCATTTCAATTTATTGTCATTCATATGTGATCCCTGTTTAACATATATTGTCTTTATGACAAAATTACGTGAATCACTATGAAGTCCTGGTGCGAGAAGCAAAATAATAGATTATTTGAAAAGACAGGATTTTCTTCAGTTCATCAGATCATTGCAGTCACATTTCCAGAGAAACATGTAATCAGATGACAGAGAAAGTTTAAGTTTAACAAATTATGCAAAGGGTAACGGATGGCAATTTTTAATCAGTTTTACTAGAAAATCTTCAGAATTGTCATTTATTTAATGTTACATAGCATGGACATTTGTTGTAAAGTGGCATATGATAACAAACAGACATATTCACAATGTGATATTGTGTCTTGTCATCGATGATTCCCACTGATGTGAAATGACAAGAGACAATAATGGCATGTTGAAACCCCCAGAACAAAACCCCCTTATCATAGCAGCCTGTGCCACGCAGCAATCACTGTTCAGCTACATCATCTGCCACTGGTCTTACTCTCTGCTGACTCACCAGAAGATGGAGCTGTTGACTTCTATTTTGAAGCATAGAAATGAAGTGAAGCAGTTGTGATGATAAGATGAATAGTGGTGTCATCAAGTCAACCTTTGTCAAGTCCAAGACCAGGGCTAGCAGGACTGAGGAAATGAAAGACCATAATTAGAATCTCTTCAAGACCACTTAGATACTGTTCATATAGATGTATGAGCTAACCTCTCTTTTATTTTAAGATAATACTTGCATTATTTTTGTGATGATCAAAAGCGGGTGCAAAGTAAAACACTCTAGGATCAAATTAGAGTATAGACAGGTGTCCACAGGTGTCCCTAAAAATACCAAGTTCCCATTCTTGAACTCATCACGTGTCTTGTAGAATCCACAGTACAAAGAGCTCAGTGACATTGTGTCTGTGGCCAAAATAAAAAAAAAGCTTAGCTGCCCCTAAATATTATCACAGGATTTATTGGAAATTTCCTCGGGTACGTAAGGGATGTCAAATGTGGCCAATCACACTCATCCCAGAGCTGAGAAATATAGTACACCCAAAAGTAAATGAAAGA
>NC_045734.1:25435815-25435984 GCF_008692095.1 Etheostoma spectabile | reverse complement strand
CACTCCAATGGGGTTATTGACTGACTGCTACCATGGAAACTGTTTTTTTCAAATCCTCCAAAGGACAAGAAATATAGTCTATTTAGCAAAATTGTGATAAAATGTACAGTAATCTCTATTCTTTCTTGCCTTGTATTTCTTTCGTGCTTACTTGTTTGTGTGTTATTGT
>NC_045734.1:25434507-25435805 GCF_008692095.1 Etheostoma spectabile | reverse complement strand
TTTTTTAGTTTTTTGCTGTTGCTGCTATGCTGCTACTTGTAACGACAGAATTTTCCCATCGTGGGATAAATAAAGTATAATCTAATCTAATCTAATCTATTCCTCTCTGTCTGAGGAGGACTAGGCTCTTCTTCCAGTCACCTGCATGCCCCAATAAACATTTGGTGCTGTATTGTTGTCTGGATGGAAACACTAGACGTTCAGGATCATAGGGCCTAATCTCGCTGTGAAGTGATAGAAACAGGTTGAGATGACAAAGAAAAAAAGGTGTGGCAATTCCACATAAACTGGGAGAACTATTGGGGAGTTGGGACCCTGGGAGGAAACCGGGAGAGGGGCAATGAAAATCAGGAGTCTCCTGGGAAAATGGGGAGGGTTGGCAAGTATGAAAGCAGAAGTAGATGAAGTATTCGGCAAAAAAACTAGTGTTGTTATGATATGTATCAGCTCTGGAGCTCTCACTATATCAAACTTGTAAAAAATCCATCCTGTGTTTATTTAATGTGACAATTGTGTTCTTAGGGTTTGAAAACACTGAGAGGGGGTTGAGTTCGTCCCGGGTTAAAGATTGATCATAAAATACACGGTCACCATAATGCAGAACACTTTGCAAAGGGCTTAGCAAGTAATTAACCATAACTCTAATCCTTGCAGATTTACTTCCTCTTTCTTTTACCAGTAAATCAACAGAAATATATCCAAACAAATGTAAGTACTGAACACTAGAAACACAAGGTTCAACGGCAAACTGACACCGGACAAAGGGGAGAACTCAGACTAAATATATGAGGCAACGAGGGCTGTAACGTCGAAAGGTGACCTGAGGGCTGATGCACAGTTGGAACTCATCAGGCTGAGTAGACAATCACAAAGGCCAGGGAAAAAACACAAGGAAGGAAGTCAAACAAGACATCAAGAAAGAAATGGTAGCCATAGTAGACCAAGCCAAGTTCTCAGTCCCAACTCAGAAAATATGGATGCTGTGTTGTGCCCCTCTGCGTCCATTATGATGCAAAAAGCACCACTCAGCATGTATGGAGCGCACCGGGCCGAGCAGCAGCTCCACAGCGCCTTAAGATGACGTAGTACAAAGAGAGGCAGCGGTAGTGAGTAGTATGAAAAGCCGATTCTGTGTAGGAGGTTGGTTGGGGTGTTGGAAGGGTCAAACAACGTCCGGATCCCAGACCGCCCAAAGTGACACAAATAGTCCCGACCAAGAGTGTCGAGACATGGGACACACATTGTAGATGGTCTATTTATTCTACAGGTATTGGTTTTTCTTCATGTTGTTGATGTTT
>NC_045734.1:25432107-25434497 GCF_008692095.1 Etheostoma spectabile | reverse complement strand
GCCTGTGGCTACGAGTCATTTATCAGATCAGGAAATCAACCCACCAGTCTCCTGCTGACCTCGCTGGTCAAAGGTTTCAAATGGAAACAATTGGAAAAAACATATGCGGTCGAAATTAGTTTAGTTTAGGATTTTTACGAAACTTCACTTGTAAAGTAAAGGAAATAGATCACCATTTATTTTCCAACGGGACACAGATTGCGGCGACGTGGGTGACGGTCCTCTGGTTGAATTTGAAGACACGACCCTCTGCTAGATTACAGGTCAAAGATGATGCTTTGGTTTTTTCCCTTAATGTTTGTGTAGGAACAGATGCCCCAACCAAAGAGCAATGCAAGAAGTGCTGAGACCGCATAAGGGTCAAAGTGGATCCTAATTTGAGAGACACAAAACATAAAATATAAGTGAACAACCACCATGATACCCCTTAAACTTACAACCAGGGCCTGAAATCAACACCCACCCACGCGCCCAATGGAGGTGAATTTGGCGGGTAAATCTGTCAATATATAACTTTGGCCTGGTAGCCAATGAGAATTGAGTGATTCAGTTGTTTTTTGCCACTTACTGTTGTTCTTTTCACATTTTAACCAAGTCTGTCATTTCCTAGAATTGAGCTCAAAAAGGTGGGGGCACATCACTGGGGTGAAGAGGCCGGCTCAAACAATCAACTGACAGAAAAATGAGGATCAGTCAGAGAAAAGTAAAACAACTCGTTTTCAACACAAATGGGACAGTTAGCGACACTGGCATGGCAGATTTAGGACAGCAGTTAATCATTATAATGTGACAACACTTAAATGTGAATTCTTAGCAAATTCCAGAACTGTGCATCCTTTGAGGCAAAACATAGGCTGGTAAAAAAGCCTGTGTGGCCAAAAAGTAACTCCAGGCCCTGCTGACAACCATGTGGTTACATAAAAAGAAAAACTAACTTAAAATGTAGTCTTCAAGCAAGTTTAAAGAGCCAAAGGTTCATGTTGAATGCTCCAGAATGGGTCTTAAATGAGCGCAGAGCTAAAAACTGAAGATCCAAACTCATCTCCAATATATCGGACTGATGGGCTAAATGACCTTTTACTTTGTTGTGTATAGTTGTGTATCGTCAAACACAAACAGTCAGGTCCCGGGAGATTTAGTCTGCCTCTCTGTTAACAATGTCTTACAGCCCATTAGTGGCTCCGAAAGGTGGTGTGCCCCTCTGGACAGGAAGTTTTGCTCTACACACTGTCTGGGTAGTCAGATGATGACATCTCGACCAATGAGGTGTTCTGCAATCAGAGGTGTGAAGACCACACAGAAGGCATGAACCATCAACAAGTGATGTAACATTACTGAACAGGACTGTTTTTTCAGTGATATTGTGTCTGACATGAGTCAATCATTTATTGATCAAAATGGTCTAGATCTGTAATAACAAAAGGGATTTCAGAGGGGTCGCAGTCAGTCCCAAATCCACAGAGAATTATCTCCTCTAATATCTAGAGAGTGTTTTTGACTGTTTTCTTTTTGTTTTTTAAGGCCCAAAACATTCATGTTTTGTTCACTCTCACAGTATCATTGGCGTCCTTTTTTAGTACACTCTAAAAACTCAGCAGCAAATAGTTGAAGTTAAAGACCAGCTGGTCAATATAGTAGAGGATTTGGCAGGTAAAGAGAGTTAGGGTTGTAGAGCGGCTGGAGTACTTCCGAAGGTGCAGGAAGTAAGTTCACGAAGAGTGAACATAAGTGAACTTAAGAGTGCCATATTCTGTAAAAGATGTCAAGTTGGGGTGTTGGATGGGTCAGACTAACAACTGCATCAAACACAGGACTCTTCCAAAGGAACTGGGGATCATGTGTTGTTTGAAAATTATTAGTGAGACCCTTGGTTAGATCAATTGGTATGGCATGCAACCATAAACAGAGGTTTATTCCTCAATACAGAAGTCTGGGGTTTAACTCGACCTGTAGCAAGTGTCCTACATGTCTTCCTCATCTCTCTCCCCTTGCTGTCCTGGTGAATAAAGGCCGAGATGAACCTCTCCCCATGATGAAGGTCTCAGGGCCCGTGGCATTGTGGAGGAGACTTAAAGGATATTGGGGATGTTTAGGTAAACCGACTAGATACTCTCGCCGTTTCTCTCCTCCCCGGCTGTGCAACCGACCTGTGGCTCGCATGAAAAAAAGATCGGGGGCGTATCTTCATCGAAGGAGAGAGACGATTCACGGGGACGCCCTGTGACGCGGCTGGTGTTACATCAGACATTGACTTGAATGGCCGTGATTGCTTGTGTGGCACGCGGTGCCTCCTGAACGCTGCGCAGACGCAACTCGTGAAAAATACCGGCAACTTTCACCTGACTGGTCGGCAGTGGGCCCTCACCATATTTAAGTTAGATATGATTGTG
>NC_045734.1:25431971-25432097 GCF_008692095.1 Etheostoma spectabile | reverse complement strand
AGCTTTGCATCAGATTACACACATGAATACAAATGGAAAAGGGTGTTTATTGTGTTGTGATCTCACATATATGGGAAGCTTACTCGATTCCAGGTGCAATTTGACATTCACTTCCACCAGAGTTCA
>NC_045734.1:25431802-25431961 GCF_008692095.1 Etheostoma spectabile | reverse complement strand
ACTTGGTCACTCAAAACTGGGATCTTGGATCTCCAGGGTGCTGGGATTTTCCCTTTCATTGGGGACTATTATTATTATTAGTATTATTATCTCATGTATACTGTATGTATGTATATTTTTCCTAGTATCTCATTCATATTTATATTCTGTGTTGTGTGA
>NC_045734.1:25431455-25431789 GCF_008692095.1 Etheostoma spectabile | reverse complement strand
GCTGCTGTAACACCGTAATTTCCCATTTTTTGGGATCAATAAATATCTATCTATCTATTTTGATAAGTTTTCTTTTTAATTACTGCATGTCAAATAGTACAAGCAAAAGAGAAGGCAGAGAAGTACCTCTGGTTTCCAAATGGGGTCTAAAAGCAGGGCTGTGAGTCCGGACTCAAGACTCAAGTTTTTCTATGGTCTCAGACTTGTCTCGAACTCGTTAGTATTTGGACTCGGTCTTGTCCCGGTCTCGGCCACTGGTTTTGCCCAATATGGCTTTTGGTCTGGACCAAGTCCAGGTCTCTTTATTATGTTGATAATAATATTGGAGGGAAAG
>NC_045734.1:25431020-25431445 GCF_008692095.1 Etheostoma spectabile | reverse complement strand
AATGATTGTCTTGATACTGTCATGCATGAGACCTTTTTTTCTGTTCTGGACTCGGTTGTGACTTGGACTCAAACGTCTTTGGACTCGGTCTTGACTTGGACTCGACTAATCCTGGTCTTGGACTTGTCTTGGACTCGACTAAGGTGGTCTTGACTACAGCCCTGTCTAAAAGACAAAACATGGGGCAATTATTAGGACGGGTTTGAAGACTTTAGAGGCTGTGGGTTTGGAAAGCTTATTACAATGTGTAGAGCAAGGAAGGAAGGACA
Organism: Etheostoma spectabile; assembly: GCF_008692095.1. NCBI lineage: Eukaryota > Metazoa > Chordata > Actinopteri > Perciformes > Percidae > Etheostoma > Etheostoma spectabile. The sequence goes on along the minus strand of NC_045734.1, from coordinate 25,431,176 downwards.
CTAGTATCCAACAGAGACTTACAGGGAGAAAGGGAGGGGTGGAGACAAGGGTAGAAAGAGATAAATCAGTTGTATGACAGAGTTTGAAGCAGAGAGCTGAGGTCTCTCTCGTCCTCCCACTGATGACGGAGACACAGGACGGAGCAGAGCTCTGCT
>NC_045734.1:25430570-25431010 GCF_008692095.1 Etheostoma spectabile | reverse complement strand
ACTCTTCAACACCTCCTGCAGGAAGCCGACGCCTCCTTGGTTTGAAGTGATGCTCATTCACATTTTTCTTTCGTCCATCTCTCTGCTCACTGTAGCTCTCAACCTTCTCGTCATTATCTCAGTCTCCCACTTCAGGCAAAGATCCTTGTCTCAACAATTATTGTTAAATGTATGAACACTGTTTCAGGGTCCTGGCATAATGCATACGGCCTGGCTTGTCCTAGTCTCATGGCTTAATGGGACACTTAAGGGAGCCATTGATTATGTTGTTAGCACTATAACAACTGCCTTCTCAAAATAAGAACTGTTGGTATTACAGATAAGAAAAAATATTTAAAGAAAATGCTTTTGTCAGCTATGAGGACTTAATGATAATAATCTCTATCCCTGCAGGCAGCTCCACACCCCCACCAACATCCTCCTCCTCTCTCTGGCTGTCT
>NC_045734.1:25429836-25430560 GCF_008692095.1 Etheostoma spectabile | reverse complement strand
GTGCTGATGCCGGGAGAAATCCTCAAAAAAACATCCTGCTGGTTTATTGGTGACTTTGTGTGTACTCTGTATAATTATCTAGACCTTATCATTATTTCATCCTCTGTAGGTGACATGGTGCTCATATCAGTTGACCGTTATGTGGCCATTTGTGACCCTCTGCATTACAACACCAGAGTCACCATGAACACAGTTAGATTCTGTGTTTGTCTGTCTTGGCTCTGTTGTGTTTCCTTCGGCCTTCTCTTTACAGAGGTTTTCCCGACTCACCTAGACAGGTATACTCCTTGTGACGGAGAATGTGTGTTGGTGGTTGGCTATATCTCAGGGATTATGGACCTTGTTTTGACCTTTATTGTTCCAGTTTCTGTCATCGTAGCTCTGTATCTGAGAGTATTTGCCGTGGCTGTGTCTCAGGCCCGTGCCATGCGCTCTCACATTACAGCTGTCACACTCCAGCTGTCAGTGACTCTAAAGACAAAGAAATCAGAGCTGAAAGCAGCCAGGAATCTTGGTGTTCTGGTAGTTGTGTTTCTAATGTGTTTCTGCCCATATTACTGTGTCTCTCTTGCAGGTGAGAGCTTGGTCAATGCTTCACATGCATCTTTTATTGTTCCAATGTTTTATTTTTTAAACTCTTTTCTAAACCCTGTGATCTATGCCTTGTTGTACCCCTGGTTTAGAAAAGCAGTTAAACTCATAGTTACTCTTCAGATACTGCAGC
>NC_045734.1:25429479-25429826 GCF_008692095.1 Etheostoma spectabile | reverse complement strand
GCAGCCTGGCTCCTGTGAGACCACCATGCTGTAGAGAGGCTGTGGAGGGACTGGGATCAGACCCGGTCTAAGGATTAAATGAATGAATATGTTCCTGTTGTTCAGTGAGTGAGTTATGAAACAGAGAAATTGAAGATATATTTCCCTGTCTGTTTGTCTAAATTGTGTACGATCAACAACTGAAAGGCCTGTTCTTCAGCTTTATCTTGTTGTGTTTTGTGTCTCTCTGATGCTGCTGTATTTAAAGAGTCATAAGCACCATGTACTGTTTCTAGGTAATCACCCAGTTTAATGCAAGCTTTCAATTCACACATGTATGACACTTAGGGAACATTTCATCCTAACAA
>NC_045734.1:25429332-25429469 GCF_008692095.1 Etheostoma spectabile | reverse complement strand
CTGTCTAGTATATAAATGCCAATAGTACCATTAATATTTGATTGTTTCAGTTACACAAGTATATAAAGCCCTATGATTTTCTTTTGGAAAGAATTTATATAACATTATGATTGAAAAGATTATCTAGAGTTTCTCAG
>NC_045734.1:25428604-25429322 GCF_008692095.1 Etheostoma spectabile | reverse complement strand
ATCTACACTGTGATCACAGGGAAGAAAAGGAAGGTTTCCCAAATGATGTGAAATGTGATGGGTAGCTATTTAAAATCATTTTTATACATAAATAATCAGATTTAATTGAAGTGAAGAAACATAAAATATGATCATTTATTAGGATTATTCATATTGTAATGTCTTGTCTTTTTACTGATGTTGTACACTATGATTTCATTTGGAGCCCAGTTATTCATGAAATGCTCTGCTGACTCGCCAGAAGATGGAGCTGTTGACTTGTATTTTGCAGGATAGAAATGAAGTGAAGCAGTTGTGATGATAAGATGAATAGTGGTGTCATCAAGTCAACCTTTGTCAAGTCCAAGACCAGGACTAGGCAAGATCGAGTCCAAATGAAAGACATAATAGAAATCTTCTTCAAGACCACTTAGATACCTGTTCATAATGAATGTTATGAGTCACTATCTCTTTTATTTTAAGATAATCACTTTGCACCCGGTTTTGGATCATTACAAAAAATAAATGCAAAGTAACAACACTGTAGGATCAGATTAGAGTATAGACAGGTGTCACAGGTGTCCCTAAAAATACAAATGTTCCCATTCTTGAACTCATCACGTGTCTTGTAGAATCCACAGTAAAAGAGCTCAGTGACATTGTGTCTGTGGCCAAAATCAAAAAAAGCTTAGCTGCCCCTAAATATTATCACAGGATTTATTGGAAATTTCCTCGGGTA
>NC_045734.1:25428343-25428493 GCF_008692095.1 Etheostoma spectabile | reverse complement strand
AAAAGCTTAGCTGCCCCTAAATATTATCACAGGATTTATTGGAAATTTCCTCGGGTACTTAAGGTATATCAAATGTGGCCAATCACACTCATCCCAGAGCTGAGAAATATATTACACCCAAAAGTAAATGAAAGAGCAAGACACTCCAAT
>NC_045734.1:25428123-25428333 GCF_008692095.1 Etheostoma spectabile | reverse complement strand
ACTGACTGCTACCATGGAAACTGTTTTTTTCAAATCCTCAAAAGGACAAGAAATATAGTTTATTTAGCAAAATTGTGATAAGCTATACAGTAATCTCTATTCCTCTCTGTCTGAGGAGGACTAGGCTCTCCTTCCAGTCACCTGCATGCCACAACAACAACAAAATGATAGGGGGGTGTATACTTATGCCCCTGTATTTTAACATAGGGG
>NC_045734.1:25409010-25427760 GCF_008692095.1 Etheostoma spectabile | reverse complement strand
TTTTTTTTAAATGCTAATAACAATATTTTGGAACAATCCGACCTGTTTTTATTTGAGAATGACAATGTATCACAAATAATAAATGTTCTTCCTATAAATACAGGGGCATGAGTATAACAATCCCCTATGTAAAATCCAGGTACATAAGTATACACCACACCCCCCATGTTAAATCCAGGGGCATAATTATACCCCCCCCTAGTTAAAAACAGGGACATAAGTATACACCCCCCCATGTTTAAAATACGGACATAATAAGACCCCCCCTATGTTAAAATACAGGGACAAAGTATACACCCCGCCTATGTTAAAATACAGGGGCACTAAGTATACCCCCCCCCCATGTTAAAACAGGAGTCTTATACACCCCCTATGTTAAAATACAGGGCATAAGTATACACCCCCATGTTAAATACAGGGGCATAAGTATACACCCCCCTATGTTAAAATACAGGGTCAGTATAACACCCCCCCATGTTAAAATACAGCCTAAGTATAGCACCCCCCTATGTAAAAGACAGGGGCATAAGTATACACCCCCCTACTGTTAAAATATTTTTGTTTTTTTATTCCTGTTTTAAATCAAATTCAGCATGGGGGGGGGGGTAAACCTATTCTAGCCACTGCATAAATCCCACTTACAAATATGAACATATAGTTCCACTGGTATGCTTCCTAATGACATTAATGCAAAAGTATGAAGAAATATCAATTCCAGCTGTGTGTGCATGGTTAACAGTCTGAATAGTTCAGTCTACAGCACAAATATTTCCATCCATAGAAAAGAATAATGAAGTCTGACCTCTTCAGAACCATCTGGTGTTGCGGTATATTCCTATAACTGTTTGAGATCAGCTGGTGAGTAAATAGACGGGTAGTTCCGTAGAAGGACACCAGTATGTTGAGAAGGGACCATTGCAATCAGCCAACACATTAAATAATGTTACTGTGTACAGTCTTGAATGAAATTGATCACCTGTTACACTTTTATGGAAGTACAAGATAATATTTGAGAAATTTATCATCAGCTGACTTGCCATAGTGTGAATTTTAGAAGAGTATTTTCTTTTGATGACTGATAAAAGTTTATTTCACTGAGCCCCTCTTATGTATGTTGATGTCATTATTATTATAATGTTTTGACGATCATGCTGCACATGGCATATCGTCTGCTTTATCATCTTACCCATCACACTCCACTGTTATGGGGGGCATTTCAGTAGATTTCCTCACTCACACACAATAAGCATGGAAACTACATGCACACTTCCTGCATTACTGCATTACTTCAAATGCTAAGTTACTCCTCTAGTAAACTAGTATTCACGTAAAATAAAACAATAAAATATTGAGAGCATTCAACAAAGCACTATGGGTAACAAATTCATGTTCTGGTAGCTTTGGACTGGTCACTTGGCTTCCTCAGCACATTCTCAATACAGAATCATTATATATAGACATGGTCGCCATCTGGGGGTGGATATCAGACAGCACATTCTCAATATAACATATAATATATATATAGATATGCCCACCATCTGGTGGTGGAAATCAGACAGCACATTCTCAATATAATATATAATATATATAGACATAGCCAACCATCTGGGGGTGGATATCAGACAGCACATTCTCAACATAAGATATAATGTATATAGATATGGCCACCATCTGGTGGTGGAGATCAGGCAGCACAGTCTCAATATAATATATATTATTTAGATTGATTCTGGCTCCATCTGGTGGTGGAGATCAGGCAACACATTCTTAATATCATATACATAAAATATTGATTTGAGCGCCATCTGGTGGCGGAGATTAGGAGTTGTCATGAAACACAGTCTCAATATAATATATAATATGTATAGTTATGGGCGCCATCCAGTGGCGTAGATCAGGCAACACAGTCTCAATATAATATATATTATTTAGATTGATTCTGGCTCCATCTGGTGGTGGAATGGACTCCATCTGGTGGGGGAGATCAGGCAACACATTCTTAATGTGCTGTCGTCACTCCACTGGCTTCCAGTCCGTTTTAGAATTGATTTTAAACTCCTGCTGTTTGTTTTAAACGCCATTAGGCTTGGCCCCCTCGTACTTGACGAGATTTTAACTGTTCGCGATTGTGGCAGAGCCTTGCGCTCCTGGGTCAGCGTCTGTTAGAGGTCCGAGGTCAAGACTTAAACAGTGGGGCGATCGTTCTTTTGCCGTCGCTGCTCCCAACTGTGGAACAACTACCCCTGACATCCGCACCACTACTGACCCAGCCTTTTTAAACGAAGCTTACGACCCACTTTTTAAATTAGCATTTAATTCCACTAGGGCAATACGGTCTCTTAGGTGGCCTCATTCTGCCGCTCCTTTTTATTACTTTTCTCGAAGGCTTTAATGTCCTGCAGCGCTGCACCACTACAGCACTTTAAATGTATTTGTGTGTCTGTAGTGTTATGTATGTTTTATGGCTTGTTGTAAAGCACTTGGGGTACTTCGGCATTGTAAAGGGCTATACAAATAAACTGATGATTGTTGATTGATTAATCATATACATTATAGATCTGGCGCCATCTGGTGGTGGAAGTCAAGGCAACAACATTCTCAATATGATATCTAAAAATAGATCTGGCTCCATCTGGTGGTGGAGATTAGGCAACACAGACTCAATATAATATTTTTTATATTTGATTCTGGCGCCTCTGGGGGCGGAGTATCAGCACATTCTTAATATATATATATTCTTACAGTAATACGACCACAGATGCCTTGTCCAACCTCATTTCTAAACCAGAGAAACGTCGCAGTTTGTGTGAAAAACATTTATTTTTATAATTATTATACTTGGTGGCAGTCTCATGCCGAGCGTCTTTGGCAAGACACTGAACTCTGAATTCGCCCCCGGTGCTGCGCATCAGAGTGTGTGATGTGTGTGAGTGTGTATCTGATGGCAGGTGGCACCTTGTACGGCAGCCTCGGCACCGTGGAGGAATGTGTGTGGAATGGTGAATGGTGAATGTTTCCTAGTATATGTAAAGCGCTTTGAGTAGTCGTTAGACTAGAAAAGCGCTATAAAATATAGCACATTATACATTTAGGAGGACCCAAAGCCGCGTTCTGGATCGCTGCAGCTGTGATAGATTTTTAGGAGACCTGTAAGACCCGTACAAGTAGTCAAGTCATGAAGATGAAAGCATGGACCAGTTTTTCCAAATCCTGTTGACACATAAGTCCTTTAACCCTTGATTAGGTCCTTAAGGTGATAGAGGCTGAACTTTGTAATTGTCTTAATTCGGCTGTTAAAATTCGGGTCTGAGTCCGTGACTACACCAAGATTTGGCTTTCTCTGTTGTTTGATACACCTGAAATATAGGATTTTCTCGCCTAAATTTTACCCCCTAAAACAGTACTGCAGTTTCCACATGCTTTGGCCCTCTGTGATGACCTGAGTTCATTGTGAAGCGAACACTCTCAGTTTTTGTGTTAGTGGCATTGTGACACTAGGCCTTACTGACACAGAGCTACGAGGTTAGAACACAGAATTTCTATTCGCGCCAAGAAAATCATCTGAAAAATAATAAAAGCACTACTGTAAGCATATTCATGGGCTATATACTAAAAATAGTACCCTAGCACATATCTCAACTTGGAACAGAAAAAAATCGGAAAAAATGACTTAAAATGGATTTTAGAATGTATTTCTACAGTGATGTCTGTGGTTTGTCTCATTGTATTTCTAAAAAAGCCACAAAAGTGCTAAATACATACTTCTGAAATACAAAAACACATCCACATCACTCATACACATGCCTAAAAGAAGTACATACATAGATTTATAGGAATAAGTAATCATAATTTGATGAAATGGTGTGAAATGACATAAGACTGGCCTTATTTTTGCAATGAAGGCTGCGAGCCATCCCAGGATGTTTTTTTGGCCATGTGATTATCATTCAACTCGTCTGCCTATGCGCTACACAGGAATGCCCCAGTTTTATAAACTCTTTCTGTGATGGTGGGATATGCTGTCAGTTTTTCCCAGTGGGACAATGGGGACTGTGGGATTTTCATTGGTTTAGCTTGGGAGTATCTTGAGAATACTTATGCTATTGGCTGAGAACAAGTTCATGGAAACTGCTGACGACACAGAAGCTGACGTGTGGGCAGTGAGAATGTAGGGCGCAACAGGAAAAAGATACACACGATCAAAACCGGAATGATGCATGATTAGATTTCTCTACGTCAAAACTTGGCCAGAAACTACAAGATTGTGAGGGGACCAGATAATTTGGATTACTAGGCTTGGATTTCTAATATCTTGGCATGTTGGCGAAGGTGAATACCACGTTTACGGCGATATTTCACAGCTGTGATTAAAGACACGAGAGACAGGTAGGAAACAACACTCAATTTAGACTTGAATCTGTCTGTCTTGCTTTACTTCAGAACATGATTAACCGTTATGAGTCACCTTATTGCTGTGTGTGGGCTCGATGGATAGAGACTTTAAGCTTTACTACGATGTATGACTTGAGCGTGTTTGACGGTTAATCAAGTAATAACGTCCTTTTATGGTGCGTTCCAATCGAACACCAGTGGAAACAGTGGAAACAAAGGTTTAACATTGTTTGTTTGAAGCTGAGAGCAGACTTTTAATCGTTTCTTTTCTGCTGCAAGAAAAGAACACTCAGTTTTTCCCTCATTTAATTTCAGAAAGTTCTCGGCAACATCCAGTGTGTAATTTGTTCAATGTACTTAGTCAGTTTTTGTATGGACTATAGTCCCCTGGCGATAAGGTTATGTAAATTTGTGTGTTGTCTGCATAACTATGGTAACTTGTTTGTTGTTTTCCATAATCGAGCCAGTAGAGAATGTAGATGTTAAACAGAAAGGCCCCAGAATGGAGCCATGGGGAACTCCGCACGTCATATTTGTATGCTCAGATGTATAATTACCTTTGACCAAAGTAGTTCCCTTTCTGTAAGTAGGATTCAAACCGTTTATTACTGAGCCAAAAGCTACCCAGTTTTCCAATTGGTTTAGTAATATGTCGTGGTCGACGTGTCAAATGCAGCACTGAGATCAAGTAATACTAAGATTGAAATTTTGCCACTATCTGTGTTAGGTGGATTCATTAAAGACTTTGACAAGAGCCGTGTCAGTGCTGTGGTTCGGAGTATCCTAGTTACAATATGGTCCTTCAACCGTGCAAAACGAAGGTGGCTCCTCAACTCATAACTTTTTTCATCTCCCATCGCGGTGGCTCTATCTGCAGCCGTCCCCAGAACTTTATTTTCACACTTTAAAGGGTACAAGCGGCCGAAGGGTTTCATCAGGAGGGTGGCTGGGTCTCCCTTAGAGACCGGGTGAGAGCTCCAGTCATCCGAGAGGAGCTCAGAGTAAGCCACTGCTCCTTCGCGTTGAAGGAGCCAGTAGGTGGTTCGGGCATCTGGTAAGGATGCCTCCTGGGTGCCTCCCTAGGGAGGTGTTCCAGCACGTCCAACTGGGAGGAGACCTCGGGGAAAGACCCAGGACTAGGTGGAGAGATTATATCTCCAAACCTGCCTGGGACGCTCGTGGATCCCCCAGTCGGAGGGTTGATGTGGCTTGGGAAGGGAAGTTTGGGGTCCCCTACTGGAGCGCTGCCCCGCAGACCCGATACCGATAAGCGATGAAGATGATGGATGGATGGATTTAATGCTTGAGGTTTTTTTACTCTAAAATTCTGAGTTTGTTTGATATTACTAACTTTGTTTGACTTTATTGACACAAATCTGACTCCATACCATAGGCTGTCTTGTTTATTGATATCCTACATCAGTATAATCTTATTATTTTTAAAAGGGCAACAAGTACAAATAATATTAAAAGATACAGACAGTGTAACATACAAGATCAATATTGTGAGACCAAATTCATCACAACAAACCTGAAATCCTATCAACTCAGTTCAGTGGTTCCCAAAGTGGGGTCTGGGGAATCTAAAGGGGTCCTGAGAGGGTCCAGGGTCCCAGCAAAAGGGAAATTACTATTTTCCCTATAATTCCACCATTAGTACACCATGATCAGAATGTATGATTAGTTTAATCATGGATGTCGACACCTATTCTGTCCAGAGGGGGTCCCTGGCCTGATTAGAGTCCGTTTAGGTGTCCTTTACTGGAACAGGAAAAAGTTTGGAAACCACAGTTCTAGGTTATGATATCACTGGCCAAGTTTATTGGCTTCCAATCGCCTAAACAATCACTTTTAAAAACCTAACAAATCTACTGTGCTTTACATTTACTGTGTGAGAAATACATTTTTCATTGAACAGTTGAGACCAGTCCGCCACCCACACTGTGAGCTCAAAATGTATGTAATAGCTTTGTTGTGAGGATAACACAAAATGAATAACTAAAACTTTGTTTGATTCTAATAAGTTATCTTTAAACTTAACTTTAAACTAAACTAAATGCATATTTGGAATCATACTACAAATACAGATGTTCAATTAGTATTGAACTAAAACAACAAAGAGTCTGAAATACATTTCTGGGGTTTTACTTGAATACAACCTGTGCTGAAAGCCCCTTATTAAATATGTGTGCATGAGATGGCAGGAGTAATAGTACTACTGATCAATAGTACATACTTGTTACACATACGAATGCTCCTCTGCTCTTCAAACTATTCTTATAATAATATTACAGATAACATGTATCAGTTTTTATGTATTTGGTAAATTTGACTGTTTGTGTTTCAGTCAGTGGTTTTAATTTTAGTTTTCACTGTGTTGTCTTGCAACGCTGTTGAGTTCAAGATAAATAAATGAAATGAAACAAGCTAAATGGATGAATACATTCATAAGATAAGATAAGATTTAAATTTTTGCAGAGGTATCTCTTCAAAAATTTAAAAATCACTCCTTTGTTTTGAGGAAGATCAGCCGTAAACTAGAGGGTGTATTAGGGGGGACCATCAAATACTGTAAGAAAAAACAACTTGATGATAAGATATTTTACAGCCCAAATCGAGTCAAGACAGCTCACAGAAGACAGAGAGAGAATAGGGATGAATGTGATGATGTGAGGCAGGCAGGTCTGGAACGCCTTTCCTTGAATGTCAGACGAGCTTCTGGCAGACAAGCAGAATACGGAGATAGGTGTACAGGACGAAGAAGAGGGGACAAAGGGTGTGTTCACCAAAATAGATGACTACTATGGTTTGTTCAGAGTTGTTCCCACACAGGAGAGTGAACACCAAGGCCGTGGAACAGAACCATCCTATCAGGTTATTGCCACACAGCGGTAATCGGATGTGAGATAGAGGACCAAAACCCACATGCAAATACAGGATAGAGCACGGCAAAAAACACAAGATGTGTTACATCTAATGTCATTTAATGTGATAGTAGTAGGCTGGCAAATAGCAAACAAATCTATTCCATAGCCATGAGCTGAGGACAGTCAGCCAATGTAACCTACGTGTAAATAACACTAATCTGAATGAAACAATAATGGACGTGAGTATTTAAATGAGTGCAGACACAATGTCATCCGAAACCTGGGGGAAAGAAGCCGGATGAGCCGTACGAGAGGTAAAAGGCGACAGCTGATAACAATATAAATGGGCTGATGCAGAGAATTCTCCGACAACTGTCAGAATAATGACAACGTTAGCAGAGACAATTAGTATGTAGAGCAACGAGACACAGACTGAAAGGAACAGATATCGAGGGGCCAAAGTCTGCAAAACAGAGGAACCGAAAATACAGAGGATTCAGGGTGTTGTTGCTCATTTATGTCTGACAACAAGCGAAGCGGAAGAAGAGAAGTGAGACAGATGGCAGGAAACAGTAAATGCAGATAAAATGTCACAGCAAAAAATGTTCCATTTTAACAGTTGAGCAACACATTAGGAATAAACCCAGCATCATGTATCAGTTGCAATAAAGTGCCCCACTTTAACCAATGGGGAAGTTCGAAAGACCCAAAACATGGACCATGGAAGAAAAGGTCAGTGTACAATGAACTTAATGCATGGCTACCTCACATTTTCATTGAAAATATTAGAGTTGAAGTGACAGGATGAAAAAGAGATATCAGGTAACAAGGCTTATACAGACAGACTTATAAGGTTCTTTTCCACAAGTGATATATTGCAATTAAATGTCAAACTTGTAAAGCTTAAGCAGTACGTGAAAGTCACTCCACTTTTGTGTCTTACTACAGGTATGATCACGAAACAATATACTGTATAAGTGTTCACATGTCCTTGGCTTCTGTCCAGCAGGGGTAAAGACTTCAGAAAAAAGGCGTTTGATCAGAGTATGGAACATTTAGAATAATACACAGCACCTCCCCTGACCCACGCAGACGAGGCAGCAGTCTGAAACTTTATCCTTTTGCTGTCACACTGAGACAGCAACGTGTCCACACAGGGTCCACGGAGCGGACACAAACAAACCCCAAACAGAAGGGACAGACAATTGAGACAGCTCTGGAGATAGATAGATAGAAGATAGATGAGATAGATCGATAGATAGATAGATAGGATAATATTATTGATCCAGATAAAGGGAAATCACAGTGGGCAGCAGCAAATCAGTCACACAGCACAGTGTAAATATAAATGAATACTCGGATAACAATATACTGGAATGGAGCTGAGTTAATGTGTCCCTGTTTCCCCCCCCCCTCAGAGTAACAAAAAAAGTAGCAAGGTTAGTGTTATGCACTAATGTACAGCATGAGGTCAATGTGGTTCATATTTGGGGGGGGGTGTTGTTGTGGTCTGAAAGTCGGATGTGGTCAGGCCAACGTGACGGAGTTAAGCTCGTGTTTCTTAAATAAATGCACAGAAGTTGCAGCCGTCATACTCCTCTTATTCAGCGCTGCAGCCCAGGGAAGGAGCATACATTGACAATATACATACAGTGGTTTAATGTGGCAATGTGTAACGTTTTAAGGTTTGATGCTGTATTTTCAAACATGGTCTTTCCAGACCTGGTAAGAGCAAACGAGACTGACAGTGAACAAGAACACCATTTGTATTGTATTTTTATTAAGCCCTGTGCCTGGAGTTTCAGGTTTTCCGGGAAGGACAGAATGTTAACTGAGGGTAACAAAAAAGGTCAAGATCACAGATGAAGGTCACAGATTCTAATCATTACTCCTCAGAAGCCGGTGTTAGTGTATCCAGCCTTTTGAGCCAGATTCAAAATGAAGCAGGGTAGATTTCTCATAAAGGCCTATAATTGTATTTCATGTTTTTAGGAGGTATCTGCTGTTAGTTATGGTAGATACCGGGGCAGGGTTCATCATATAACAGAGGACATTAAAACGAGGGACCTAAAACCTGGTGTTGTCTTCCCTTCAAAATTAAAATCACACATTTGTTGAGCTTTTTATCGATGTTTTACTATTTTTATGTTTTTCTTATTTCCGCTTATAAAAAAGTGTTGAAATAACTGAAAACGTGTCTTATATTCTAGTTTCTTCAAAGTACCGCCCCTTTCTCTGATTACTGCTTTGCCACACTCTTGGCATTTTGATGAGCCTTCAAGAGGTAGTCACCTGAAATGTTTCTCAACAGTCTTGAAGGAGTTCCAGAATGCTCAGCACTGTCGGCCCCTTTTGCCTTCACTCTGACGGTCCAGCTCACCCCAAACCATCTGGATTTGGGTTCAGGTCGGGACTGGTGAGGGGCGCAACTCTAACTCTCCTTGTTTGGTCAAAAGACTTAGACTTCTCTGTTATTGATCCTTGGGATGGACTCCCGCAGGAAATTTTTAAAGTTCCAGCAGGAATTTTGCAAGAAAAAAAGCAAATAAAAAATAGATAAAAAGACAGTATAAGACAACAAAAATACCATAAAAATACAACATAAGAACATTTGTACAAATAAACAAGAAACGACCATAATATTAGATGAAATTGTGCAGTGTTTAGTCACAGGCTTAAAACTATATTATATAAGTGCCAGGGTGTGATAAAATGTCCAGGTGTGTATGTGTATGTACAGTCTGATGGCATGAGGACGAAGGAGTCCTTGAGTTGTTGGCCCGGCACAAGGACTCCGTAGCCCTCATGCCATCAGACTATATAAATCTTCCAATATGGGGGAGGAGGAAAAGGGAGGAGAGGACAGCCCTTAAACAGCCTGGAGGTGTGTTTGGAATCATTGTCCTGTGTGAAAAATAATGAGGTCCAACTAAACGCAAACTGGATGGTTACGGCCCGACGCTGCAGGATGCTTGGTAGCCATGCTGGTTCGAGGCCTTCAATTTTGGATAAATCCACTACAGTGTCACCAGCCCAAAGCCCCCCTCCCACCAATGACACCTCCTCCTCCAGTGCTCACGGGTGGGAACAGGCTGTAGAGAATCCCCGTCTACTTTCTTCAATTAAGTTCAAATTAATTCAATTTATTTTATATAGCCGCCAAAATACAACCCAGCGCAGAGTGTGGTTTCGACTTTAGAAACTTGGGAATGTCTTAACCAGACTTTCAGTTAGCCTGCAGCTAGTCTGAATAGGTCTGAGTTACCACGTGGTATGCATTTTTCTGTGTTAAATTCTCATTTTGAGGTGCATGAAGAAAAGTTACCAGTCATGACTACTCACGGATTTGGGGATCATGAGAACTATGTCTTGGAGACAGGATATTTCTTGCTCCCAAACATTGAATGAGGTTATGCACCACAAAAGAGGTTGCCACCGAGTATGTCCCCAAGATGGCTAATTCTGTACCGTTGAACCTCGGACTTATGGGGGTCAATGAAACATGTGAATACTATGTTGGTACCAGTAATGGAAATGTTTCATAGCGTTGTGACTAGTGCTGGGACACGGGAGAGTGTAAGGTTGAGGAAAAAAAACGAGGGTGCAAATTAACGTAAACAGACTGGCGGTCTTTTCAGATTCCGTATTTAGTCTGTGCAGGATCCGACCAATCCTGAGATGTAGTTAATGTATCACAGTGTTTGGGATTCAGCTTTACCCAGAGTGGGGGGGACATCTTCGTGTGAAGGCAAGATTAGATTCAAAGCACTGCAGAGGAATTTTCTTTTACTCGAGACCAAAGAGTATCGGCGAAAAGGTATAGGACAAAGGTCCGGTTCTGCCCAACGAGGACCGTAAGGAATGGAGAAAATTAAACCCCAATGCAAAAATGTAAGGAGTGGATTTTAAAGCGCTTCTTTACACAGTGGTTGTGATGAAACGTATTTACTATTGACCATCGTCATCAGACGATGTAGATAAGGACCATTCATATTCTGTGAGAGGCGCATGGTTAAAAAAAAGAGAGCTTGGCTGTTTGATGATGCTGTGGAACAAGCAGCCCCATGCCAACTAGGATTTGATGACCCTTTCTGGGGGTTTAAATAAGTCCTAGGATACTATGAATATCTGTAGATAACAAGGATTGTGGACAAGATTAAACAGGGATATACAGGTGGAATATTACGATAATAGACAAATTTTACGATATGTACAATAAACAATCATACGTGTTATATGTAGTTTAGCGCTCCTGATGACAAATGCGCTTGCATACATAGAAAGTGATGATAGTTCCATTCGACAACAGGGTGTATTCCCAGTTCAGGACACGGTGTGGATCATGATCAGTAAGTTTGGAGGGACCTAACTAGATAGTATAGAGTATGAGTGCCTGCCAGTAGTATGAAGTAGTAACGGTAGTACTGTTAGTTGTAGGTGTAGCTGTCATGTATGTTGGCTGTCCTGCACGCAGAGAGAGGAAACGGTGGGTAGATATTATGGTCAACTAGTGCAAACATTGAAAAAAGCTTTTTTTTCTTAACTGTGGGTGTAATAAATGTTTTTAGTTATTTTTTCCACAAGGTCTGTGAGTTGGGGTTACCCTACCCCCCAACCACCTCGTGGGTGCAGAAATTTTGTCACCCCCTGACGGACCCACAACTGGGACTGAAAGCCTACATCGGGGTGATGACTCTCGGTTGTTAAAAATCCGACAATGTAGTATTTAATGGGAGGGGGAGGATTTTGTCAAAGTGCCAGAAATTGGAGCATTGGAGATTACTGGAGGTTTATATGACGAGGGAGTGCCGAAAAAATGTTGTTCATTTTTTATTTTTTTTTGTTTTGTAGACTGTAAAGCTAGTTTACTGACATGTTAGGAAATATAAAACAGTGAGAAATGGAAAACATAAAGGGGTGAGAGACAGAGATGAGGAGCAGGGAGAGGAGACGGTAAGAGGAGGTGAGGATCGAGGAACGTGGCGATGAGAGAGAGGAGAGAGATGGAGCGTGCAGACGGATAACGGGACAAGTTCTGGGTCTAACGTGGGAAAAAAGTGAAGCAATGCATGAAGCCCTTAAAGCTGCATTCTCTTAACGCAGCACGGTGGCGAAACGCGGTTCCAAACAGAAGTCTAGACCGCATGAGGCTTCACTTGAATCTAGAGGACTTGCACGCTGGTTATGTAAATTTTGGACTTTTTTTTATTAATACTCTGTTGCTAGTAAGATGTTCGGTTATGATGTAAATAAAAATGGTAAGCAACCAAAATCTACCACACCCTCCCCAACACCCAAAACAAAGCGGGTCCCTTAACATATATGTTACGGGAAAGGAGAAATAAATTAAAACATATGAAAATACATACGGTTCATAATATTCGAGATTCTATTTTGCCTACAATGTCAAGAAGGATCCAATAGAAAAAATTATAGACATGCAACTGGCAGAATACTTCGGTAGTTTCAGAAAAAGGAAAGGTTCAATTTGCAGAGGAGCTTTGTTGTGGGGTGAGGGGGGAGGTATTCTGCTAGTTGACGCTGCGTTCAGAGTGTAGATTTTATTTATATGTGTATGGAAAGCAATAGAAAGAACGTCAAAAACGACTGTTGGGGGAGGGTATACTTAGTGGTCTGAATTAGACATTTGCACAACTAATCTGATAATTGATCTTGGAGGATCAAAAGGGCTTGAAAGGTTATCAACCAACTTTCAGCCTTGCATAGCCTGCCCCCCCCAGGTTTGGGTTAAAAAACCAAACCATGAAACCCAAAGGAGTGGATTTGCCCACCCCCACCCCCCCCCCTCCCCCCCCCTCACTCCCGCACTCCCCGCAGAACTCATGAGGACCCCACCAAGTTGGTCTTTAATCTCAAAATATCTGGAGGGGTTTCTCTAAATGTAACCCCCCCCCCCCCATCTTTTGTAATTAATAGATAGGGTCAGTTAAGATAAACTTTGTAAGTGTATAGGAAATGCAAAAGAGTATAACAAGTCAAACAGCCAGAAACTAATACTCAGAACCGAAAGGGATTGTTTTTAGAAGAGATTGGATGAGCTATGTGTGTGTTCGGTGTGTGTCTGTGTCTCTTGATGGTAGGTGAATGTGTGTTGGGTGTAAGTAACAGTTGTGTGGACTCTCAAGTTTCGTAATGATGCATAATCGATGTTCAACATACACCCGCAACATGCCACAGAGAAGGACCAACGACTGATGTAAGGAGGAGATGTAGGATGAGTGTATTCATGCGGGATGGAACACATGCCAGGCCTGCGGGGGGGGGGGTATGACTGCAGCCAGGAATTATCACCCAGTGGTCACAGGTCGTCCTCAGGGGACAATCTGGGGAAATACATACAGTTCACAACCGTTCAGCGCTGGACTGGAAAGGGCTTAACAAGTAGCTAAGTTGGTGAAGTCATTAGCAGAGAATGTGGTCAACAGGCAGTATTTCTTCTTCTTCTCGAGGAAACAATTAAAACAATCAGCTGATTACACTTTGCAAACAATCTTCAATCTGACAAACATAAACAAATTGAAGCAACACTCGAAATGTCAGAAAATGTAATACCGACATTATTATTTGTAACACGGTTCTGTGCCTTTGATCAAAACACGTTGATTTATGAAACAGGAAAACCCAATTAAGCGCAGTAAACTGCCAACTGATAAATTTAAGAAAGTAATGGGTTGCCTGGGACTGTCGGGGGGCTTTGTGGTTCCTGGAAAAATGTTTTTAGCCTTCCGGAGGGTCATTCAGACCAAATAAGAGTAAGCTCCCGGGGTCGAACATAGTCTAGCACTAAGAGAGAGACTAACAGTACGAACAGCCCGATATCACAATAGATGGAGGTGGTGGGGGGGGGGTCAACCAACACACGGACTGTCACCTGAGACTGGGGATCGTAGCGCACTATCATCCTCATGAACCCAAGCCGCTCCTTCGGTTCCTGAACTCCAACGCTACGGTCTCTTCTCCTGAACCAACGTCGTCTTCTTCTTAAACCGAAACCCGTCCCGTGTCTTCTTCTTCCTTTAAACCCAACGCCCCATTCTTCTTCTCCTAAACCAAACCGTCCGTCCTTTTCTCCTAACCACACAGTCCCGGTCTTCTCCTAAACCAACCACCCCGTGTTTCTCCTAAACCTAAACCGCCCGCGTTTTCTCTGGGTCAACGCGAAACCTAAGCCCACCCCACAACCTTTCCTAAGCTGCAATCAACTTTTAGCATTTAAGTGCCTTGTTACCTTTTTCAGAATAATACAAATATTAAATTGGCCAATGAAAATGTGTGTTTAAATCAGTAGAAAAATACCAATGGCATCTGCCACATTAAAGAATGATTTAGGGTCCATACTATGATTTTTGTAGGCCCTTGTCAGGCTCTCCTTGCCATCATAATTAAAAAAATGACATGCAACTATTTTTTTATACGATGCTTTACATCCCATATTTTCTTTCTAATTTGTGTGCTGTCGAAGCTTTCAGATTATGTGCTGTGCGTCACCTATGATTAAAAAACATCTCCTTTTTGTGATTAACAGTTCTTATCCTTTCTGGGTGTTTAGATAGAGTTTAGTTGTCTTGTAGCGAAAATAAATCTACAGAAACAGACTTGTATGTATTCCTGTTACCGCAGATAGTCGCTCATTAATATCCTGTGAGGCGTCTGATTGATCACTCTATTAGTGAGCAGTGCATGTTGGTGAACCCACGGTACGAGTTATATTATACCTATATTTTAATTCTAGTATCGTCTTATGGTGTGGTTGGCCCTTTAGACTCGTTATTGGGGTTGTAACCTACTAGTGGGGTTCCCTAGCAGGCTGTTTCTCGTAAATGTGGGCTAGATCGACATGATTGAGGCACAAAAGTCGCCAGGTTGTGGGAAGAGACACACAAAGGGGGCAAGCCATTTCCATGGAGCCCAGAGGGAAGGAAGCATGGGAAGGAGACAAATCTGTGGAAGAGCTGAGGAAAAAGTGTTGGCTGATACTCAACTAAACATAGTGTTGCAGACCAGTAGGCATGGGGGTGTTCTGCATGATGGGACCTACAGAATATAAGAGAAATAACAACACAAGACTAACAAAACAAAAAAAAGGGTTCTTTTCTGTTTGCATCACAATCTGAAAATCCCTAGCAAATGGACTCAATGCATCTCAAAAAAACAGAGCAGTATTAATTTTTGAAATACAAAGAATATCAAACCTCAGCATCTACACTTCAAAGTATCACTTCCTCTGCACTTCCAGGACCACTCGACAGTTCTCCAAACCCCGATGATTGTCTTCTTACAACACTGGATTCCATAATATTGCTCAATCTCTGCACCGTTACACAATCAGATCTGTTTCTTGTTCCATCTCGTCCCCTTGGTTCACCCACGATTTGTTCATGAAACCCCAAAGGTTGGCAAACTTGAAGGTCTCCATAGAAAACAGGCAAACCTGCGTCATCATAATATAAAGAGATGTACAACAACACACTCTTATGGACCAAGGATCCATCTCCAGCATCCAATAACCATACTACTCCAGATATGATCATGCAACAAAGGACACTAGCCATGTCACTTTCTCATACGAAACAATATCACTTAACCTGGGACGTTTCTCCACCCTCATTGTATGAGTACCCCATCTAAACTCAATAACTTCCTGTTTACAGAAAAAAATCAAGAAATCTACCCAGCATATTGGATCAATCCTCTGCACACTAAGCATCTACAGACTGACTTGTCACCCATCCTCACCCAATCATTCTCCTCAATTCCAGACAGAATACCCAGAAAACCACCCG
The DNA here is from genome assembly GCF_008692095.1 of Etheostoma spectabile. NCBI lineage: Eukaryota > Metazoa > Chordata > Actinopteri > Perciformes > Percidae > Etheostoma > Etheostoma spectabile. Next base: position 25,411,697 of record NC_045734.1, on the reverse strand, counting down.
GGAAATTCAGGCAGAAGCAAGAAAATGCTATTGACAACTAAGTAATCCCTCCCCACAAACATTGGTAAAGCCCGACCTTCCTCCCTGGTATCCCCTTATCTCTGCTATCATCCACTCCTCGTCACCATTGGAACGGCCCTACATACCTCAAAACTGCTGCCATAACCCCTATTTTGAAAAAACCTGGTGCGACCCATCAACTTCAAACAACTTCCTCCCTATATCCAATCTACCCTTCATCGCCCAAATTATTGAAAAAATCAGTGTTGCCAGCTCAATCCAGTCTCACCCACCCACAATAACCTGTCAAGGAACAGTTCCTGGTTTCACCCCACCCTCCATATCAATAAACAAAACAGCACTCGTCAAATCACAACACGGAATCTTCTCATGGCAGTGATCTGGACTCCTCACCTCGTCATACCTTCAGTCGACCTTGAGTGGGAGCCGCTTGGACACCATTGTCACACCCCCCTCTCATAGGCATCGTACCTATCGGCCATCAACCCACAAACGTTCTAGACTGGTTCATATCGATTACCTATCATGCCGCATGCCGTTCGTTGTAACTCATGTCTGTAAATGCATTTCCCTCCTCCCGTCGATTTCCGGTGTGCCCAGGGCTCTGTCCTGGCGGCCCCTATTTCATCAGTACTGTTCCCCTCTCAAATATCTTCCACACATTAATATTCACTTCACCCTGTCCGCTGAGACACCCAGCTCTACTCTACCACCAAACCCCGTCCACTCTCACTCCACCTCCTGACAGATTACATCTTCCACCTACCCAACATACAAATGCATCAGCGTCCTCCTTTACCCCCCCACTGACGCCATACCTGGTCACAGTTACAAGCTCCTGTCTGGTTACCTGCAATCTTTGTCAAGCATTCATATTAGTGGCACGAACAATCAGCTAAGTTAAAGGGAAACAAAGTGGCCACACAGTACTTTAAGAAATGAACGGTCAGTTGTCCAGGGGAAAATGGCGGGAAAACTTGAATGTGTCCTCAAGTGAAGTTGCAAAAACATCACAGCGCCCAACGAAAACGGCACATGAGGGATTGCCCCAGGAACGGAAGAACAGAGTCACCTCTGCGGCCAAAGGGGTACATCATCTGGTCCCAACATCAGAAATCACAAAATTATCAGCAGTCAGATTAGAGAGCAGATGAATACCAACCCGAGCTAGAGCAGCAGAAATCGCTAGAAAAAGTTAGAGGAGACTCAACAGGCGTTCAGTCCACAGAAGCAGGAAGATCCACCAAGCAGAAGGAGATGGTTTGGGCCAAGAAAACCCAAGGAGATGGACATTAGACACGTGAATCTGTGCTTTGGTCTGTGAGTCAAATTTGAAATCTTTGGTTACAAACGCGTGTCTTGTGCGGAGGAAAAAAGGTGGACCGGATGGGTTCTAACATGCTGGTTCCACCGTTGTGTGTAGCATGGAGGGGAGGAGGGTGATGGGGGGGTGCTTTGCTGGTGACACTGTTGGGGATTATTCAACATGACGGAATACTGAACCAGGCTCAGACTACCACCGCATCATGCAGCGGAGCATGTTTTCCCATCCGGTTTGGTTAGTGGACCATCATTATTTTTTTTTAAAGAACAATGACTCCAAAACACCTCCAGGGTTGTTCAAACCCAATCAGATGGTTGGGTAAGCTGGACCGCAGAGTGGAGGCAAAAGGACCAAAAATTTTGAGCATTTGGGAATCTTGCAAGATTGTTGGGAAACCATTTAGGGGACTACCTCTGTAAGCCATCAAGAGAATGCCAGAGTGTGAAGCAGTATTAGATCAAAGGGTTTGGGTGGGGGGGGGCTACTTGAAGAAAACTCGAATATAAGACATGTTTTCAGTTATTCCACAGTTTTGTCAAGTACAGCTTGATGCCTCAGTTAAATCTACAATGTAAATAGTCATGAAAAGAAAGGAAAAAATGCGTTGAATGAGGAAGGTGTAACCAAACTTTTGGGACTGTTACTGTAAAAACTATACGTACTGTAAGACATCTGCATTTACGGATACAAATCAAAAACATATTAGATAATAACCATCGGTCCTCCTGGGCGTGAAAGTCTGAGGACTACCACAGCTATGTTGAAAGGGAAAGAATTACAAAGGAGCACGTGCTCAAGAACAGAGGTCAAACAAAACGCGCGCTTCCGGTTCAAGAGTTTTTGATTAGGTTCTTCAGTATAGTGACTATGTGGTGGAAAAGATTAATGAGATCCTGGGAGGGAGAAGTACTATATAAAAAAGTTCCACAGCGTCAAACCAGTCACTGCGAGTTTGGGAGAGAAAACACACACCAAGTGACTATCATGGTAAGAGACCTAGAAAGGTGAAAGTGATTAGTTAAAATAAGAATCATAGACGCTGTGTATAAATCTTCCTGTGTATTATTTATGACTTTATAACATTAAACATCATGGATGACTAAATGTAACTATTTAACTCTGGATGGGCATGTGGAAGTTAACAAATAAAGATTTGTTTATTTTTTATAGGTCATAGCATATATCTAATAATCTGCAGTAATTCTTTATTGTGTACCTTATATGGGTTCACCAAAACCTCCATTGAGCCTATGTAGATTCTTCATGGCAGCTTGTTAGTGAACTCCTTATTACAGCGTTAAATCTACAAAGATTTGATGACTTGTTAATGAAAAAGACACGT
>NC_045734.1:25408521-25408985 GCF_008692095.1 Etheostoma spectabile | reverse complement strand
ACCTTCCGGCTATTGTAAAGGGCTATACAAATAAACTTGATTGATTGATTGATTGATTAATATCATATACATTATAGATTCTGGCGCCATCTGGTGGTGAAGTCAAGGCAACACATTCTCAATATGATATCTATAAAATATAGATTCTGGCTCCATCTGGTGGTGGAGATTAGGCAACACAGACTCAATATAATATATTTTATTTATATTGATTCTGGCGCCATCTGGTGGCGGAGATCAGCACATTCTTAATATTATATATATTGTCTTACAGTAATACGACCCACAGATGCCTTGTCCAACCTCATTTCTAAACCAGAGAACGTCGCAGTTTGGTGAAAAACATTATATTTATTATATATTATTATACTTGGGTGGCAGTCTCATGCCGAAGCGTCCTTTGGCAAGACACTGAACTCTGAATTGCCCCCGGTGCTGCGCATCAGAGTGTGAATGTGTGTGAG
>NC_045734.1:25408412-25408511 GCF_008692095.1 Etheostoma spectabile | reverse complement strand
ATCTGATGAGCAGGTGGCACCTTGTACGGCAGCCTCGGCCACAGTGGAGGAATGTGTGTGAATGGTGAATGGTGAATGTTTCCTGTATGATGTAAAAGC
>NC_045734.1:25394078-25408402 GCF_008692095.1 Etheostoma spectabile | reverse complement strand
GTCGTTAAGACTAGAAAAGCGCTATAAAAATATAGCACATTATACATTTTAGTGAGGACCCAAGCAGCAGCGTTCTGGATCAGCTGCAGCTGTCTGATAGATTTTTTAGGGAGACCTGTAAAGACCCCGTTACAGTAGTCAAGTCTACTGAAGATGAAAGCATGGACCAGTTTTTTCCAAATCCTGTTGACACATAAGTCCTTTAACACCTTGATATAGTCCTTAAGGTGATAGTAGGCTGACTTTGTAATTGTCTTAATTCGGCTGTTAAAATTCGGGTCTGAGTCCGTGACTACACCAAGATTTGTGGCTTTCTCTGTTTTGAACACCTGAAAATATAGATTTTGCTCGCCTAAATTTTTACCCCTAAAACATACTGCAGTTTCCACATGCTTTGGCCCTCTGTGATGACCCTGAGTTCATTGTGAAGCTAACACTCTCAGTTTGTGTTTCAGGGCATTGGTGACACTAGGCCTTACTGACACAGAGCTACGAGGTTAGAAACAGATTCTATTTCCGTCCAAGGTAAATCATCTAAAAAATTAATAAAAGCACCTACTGTAAGCATATTACATGGCTAATACTAAAAAGACCACTAGCACATATCTCAACTGGAAACAGAAAAAATATTCCCGGAAAGAAAATGCCTTATAAAATGGATTTTATATGTAATGTACTTTCTACCAGATAGTCTGTGCGTTTGTCTCATTTTTATTTTCTAAAAAAGCCCAAAAGTGATACATAACTTCTCTGAAAACAAAAACACATCCACATCATCATACACATGCTAAAAAGAAGTACATACATTAGCTTTATAGGAGACTAAGTAATCAAATTTGATGAAATGGGGTGAAATGACAAAGACTGGCCTTATTTTTGCAATGAAGCTTGCTGGAGACATCCCAGGGTAAGTTTTTTTCTGGCCATGTTGATATCATTCAAACTCGTCTGCCTATGGACTACACGAATGCCAGTTTATAACCTCTTCTTGCTGGTGGGATATGCTGTCGTTTTTCCACGAATTGGGCCCAAAGGGACTGTGGGATTTCCCATTGGTTTAGCTTGGGAGTATCTGGAGAAATACTTATTCTATTGGCTAGAGAACAAAGTTCATTGGAAACTGCTGACGACACAGAACTGACGTGTAGGAGTGAGAATGTAGCGGGCCAAGTGAAAAGAGATCAACACGATCAAACCCGAGAAATGATTGCATATCTAGGATTTCTCTACGTCAAACTTGGCCAGAAACTAAGATGTGAGGGGACCGATAATTTTGGGATACTAGGCTTGGATATCTAATACTGGGCATGTTGGCGAAGATGAAACCACGTTTCGCGAGCATTTTACAGCTGTGATTAAGACACGAGGAGACAGGTAGGAAACCACTCAATTAGCTTGAATCGTTCTGTCGCTTTACTTCAGAACATGATTATAACCGTTCTGAGGTCACCTTAATTGCTGTGTGTGGGCCTCGATGGAATCTAATGAGACTTTAAGCTTCTAACACGATGTAGACTTGACGCGTGTTTATGCGGTTTTAATGCAGTAATAACGTCCTTGTTATGTGCGTTCCATAGTCGACCACAGGGGTACAGTGGAAACAAACAGGTTTAACATTTGTTGTTGAAGCTGAGAGCAGACTTTTAATCGTTTCTTTTCTGCTGCAAAAAGAAACACCTCAGTTTTCCTCATTTAAATTCAGAAAGTTTCTGGCACACCGTCGTTATTTGTTTCAATGTACTAGTCAGTTTTTTGTTATTCTGACTGATAGTCCCTGGCGATAAGGTTATGTAAATTGTGTGTTGTCTCATAACCTATGGAACTTTTTGTGTTGTTTCCATAATGTGAGCCAGTAGACGAATGTATATTTAAACAGTAAAGCCCCAGAATGGAGCCTGGGGAACTACAACGTCCATATTGTCATGCTCAGATGTATAATTACCTATTGAACCAAAAGTTCACCTTTCTTATAAGTAGGATTCAAACCCAGTTCATACTGAGCGCAAAAGTCGACCCAGGTTTTTACAATGGTGTTAGTAAAGTGTCGTGGTCGACCGTGGCAAATGCAGCACTGAGATCAAGTAATACTAGATTGAAATTTTGCCACTATCTGTGGTAAGGTGGAGTTCATAAAGGACTTTGCAAGAGCCGTGTCAGGGTGTGGTTCTGGAGTATCCTATTTAAATATTGTCTTCACCCGTGCAAAACGAAGGTGGCTCCCTCAACTCTAACTTTTTTCAATCTCCATCCCGCGGGGCTCTATCTGCAGCCCGCCCCAGAACTTATTTTCAGTACATTAAAGGGTACAAGCGGCCCGAAATGGGTTTCATCCTCGGAGGGTGGCGGGCGTCTACCTTAGAGGACCCGGGTGAGGAACTCAGTCATCCGAGAGGAGCTCGAGTCAGAAGCCAATCTGTTCTTCGCGTTGAAAGGAGCCATTTAGGTGGTTGGGCATTCTGGTAAGGTATGGACCTCCCTGGGTGCCTCCCTAGGGAGGTGTTCCAGGCACGTCCAACGGAGAGACCTCGGTCAGAGGCCCAGGACTAGGTGGAGAGATTATATCTCCAACCGGCGCTGGGAACGCCTCGGGATCCCCCAGTCGGAGCTGGGTGTTGTGGCTGTGGACAAGGGAATTTGGGGTCCCCTACTGAGCCGCGCCCCCGAGACCCGAGACCGGATAAGCGATGAAGATTGGATGGATGGATGGATTTAATGCTGTAGGTTTTTTCTCTAAAATTCTGTTGTTTGTTTGATAGTTACTAACTTTAGTTTTGAACTTTATTGACCAAATCTGCTCCATTCATAGGCTGTACTTGTTTATTCGATATCCTCCATCAGTTAATTTATTATTTTTAAAGGGCAACAAAGCTACAAAATAATATAAAAAGAAATGCGAACAGTGAAACAACAAGATCATATGTGAACCAAATACACATCAAACAAACCTGAAATCCTACAACTCTAGTTCAGTGGTTCCCAAAAGGGGGTCTGGGGATCAAAGGGGTCCGGAGGGGAGGGTCCATTGGGTCCCCAGCAAAAGGCAGAATTGACTATTTTCCCTTAATTCAATCAGTTAGTTACCCAGATCAGAATGTATGATTATTTTAATCATGGATTGTCGTACACCTATTCGTCAAGACGGGGTCCCCGGCCGCGATTAGAGTCCGTTTAGGGTGTCCTTTACTGGACAGGAAAAAGTTTGGAAACCACAGTTCTAGTTATGATATCACATGGCCCACCAAGTTTTATTGCTTCCAATCGGTCTAAACAATCAATATTTACAATATCTAAAATTTGCTTACAGTTACTGTGTGTAGAAGTACCTTTTCTTTAGAACTAGTTGCGACCAGTAACCCCACGCCCACTGTGAGCTGCAAAATGTATGTAATAGATTTTGTGTGGAGGATAACTTTACAAAATGAATAAATTAAAACTCGTTGTGATGTCTAATAAGTATTGTAAACTTCAACTTTAAACTAAACTAAATGCATATTTGGAAATCATACTACAAATACAGATGTTCAATTGAGATGAACTAAAACAATCAAAGAGGTTTCTGAAATATCATTTCCTGGGGTTCCTACTTGAATACAACTGTGAAAGCCCTCTCATTAAATTGTTGCATGAAGATGGCCAGGAGTAATAGTATACCTGAATCAAATAAAATACTCTTGTACACATACGAAGTTGCTTCCTCTGCCGTCCTTCTCAAACTATGCTTATAATATATATACTAGACATTACTCAGTTTTTTATTGTATTTGTAAATTCTCGGACTGTTTGTGGTCAGTGCAGTGGTTTTAATTGTTATTTTCAATGTGTTGTCTTGCAACGCTGTGATGGTTCAGAAAATAAATGAAATGAAAACCAAGCTAAATGGATGGAATACATTTCATAAGATAGATAAGTATTAATTTTTGCAGCAGGTATCTTCTCAAAATTTAACAATCACTCCTTGATTGAGGAAGATCAGCGCGTAAACTAGAGGTTATTAATGGGGGGACATCAAATACTGTAAGAAAAACAACTTGATGTATAGGATTCTGTTTTTATCAGCCTCAAATCGAGTCAAGGACAGCCACAGAAGACAGAGAGTAGTAATAGTATTAATGTGATGATGTGAGGCAGGCAGAGTCTGGAACGCTATTCCTCTGAATTTCAGACGAGCTTCCTGCAGACAAGCAGAATACGGAGATAGGTGTACAGGACGAGAGAAGAGGGGACAAAGGGTTGTTCCCAAAATAGATGACCTATATGTTGTTCAGAGTTGTTCCACACAGGAGAGTAACACAGGCCGTTGGAACAGAAACATCTATCAGGTTATTGCCACACAGGGTAATCGGACTGTGAGATAGAGGACCAAAACCCACAGCAAATTACAGGATAGAGCACGGCAAAAAACACAAGATGTGTTACCATCTAATGTCATTTACTGTGATCGTTAGTAGGCTGGCAAATAGAAACAAATCTATGCATAGCCATGAGGCTGAGGACAGTCAGCCACATGTAACCGACGTGTAAAAAACATCTATCTGAATGAAACATAATGGACGTGAGATTAAATGAGTGCAGACACAATGTCATCCGAAACCTGGGGGAAAGAAGCCGGCTGAGCCGTACAGAGGTAAAAGGACCGACAGCTGATAACATATAATGGGCGGATGCAGAGACTTCTCCGGACAACTGTCAGAATAATGACAACGTTAGCAGAGACTAGTCATGTAGAGCAACAGACACAGACTGAAAGGAACAGATATCTGAGGGGCCAAAGTCTGCAAAACAGAGGAAACCGAAAATACAGAGGATTCAGGGTGTTGTTGCTCATTTATGTCTGAACAAACAAGCAGAGCTGGAAGAGAAGAAGTGAGAACAGATGCAGAACAGTAAATGAGATAAAATGTTCACAGCAAAATGTCCATTTGAACAGTAGACCGCAACACTTAGGAATAAACCCCGCATCATGTAAGTTGCATAAAGTGCCCCACCTTCTAACCAATGGGATAGTTCGAAAGACCCAAAACATGGACCATGGAAGAAAAGGTCAGTGTACATGAACTTAATGATGAGCTACCTCACATTTTTCATTGAACAATATTAGAGTGAAAGGACGGAAAAGAGGATAAAAAGAGAGTATCCAGGTAACAAGGCTTCATACAGACAGACTCATAAGGTTCTTTTCCACAAGGATATATTTGCAATTAAAATTCAAACTTGGGTAAAAGCTTAAGCGTAGTGAAGTCATCCACTTTTGTGTCTATAACAGCGGATATGATCAGCTGAAACAATATACTGTATAGGTGTTCACATGTCTGTGGCTCTCTGTCCGAGGTAAAGACTTCAGAAAAGGCCGTTGCAGCAGAGTATGGAATCATTTAGAATAATACACAGCAACCTCCCTGCTGACCCAGCAGACGAGGCAGCAGCTGAAACTTTATCCGTTTTGCTGTACACTGAGACAGCAACGGTCCACACAGGGTCCACAGGGAGCGGACACAGAACAAACCCAATCAGAAGGGACAGACAATGAGACCAGCTGGCAGATAGATAGATAGATAGATAGACAGATAGATCGATAGATAGATAGATAGGATAGATATTATTGATCCCAAGAAAAGAGGAAATCACAGTGTGCAGCAGCAAAATCAGTCACACAGCAAGAATGTAAAATATAACTTGAAAATACTCGGATACAATATACTGGAATGAGCTGAGTTAATGTGTCCTGGTATTCCCCCCCCCCCCCCCCCCCTCCAGAGTTAACAGTTAAGCAAGGTTAGTGTTATGCACTAATCGTACCAGCAGAGGTCAATGTGGTTCTATTTGGGGGGGGGGGGGTGTTTGGTCTGAAAGTCTGGAGTGGTCAGGCCAACGTGCGACCGGAGTTAAGCTGGTTTCTTAAATAAAAATGCACAGAAGTGCAGCCAGTCATATCCTCTTATTCCAGCGCTGCAGCCCAGGGAGGAGCATTACATTGACAATATACATACAGTTGGTTTTAAAGTGCAATGGGTAACCGTTTTAATTTCGATGCTGTATTTTCAAAACAATGGTCTCTTCCATGACCTGTAAGAGCAAACGAGACTGACATGTGAAAAAACACCATTTGTATGTGTATTTGTTATTAAGCCCTGTGCCCTGGAGTTTCAGGGTTTTCCGGGACGTGACAGAATGTTTAACGCAGGAACACAAGAAAGGTCACAGATCACAGATGATCAGGTCACAGATTCATCATTACTCTCAGAAGCCGGTGTTAGTGTATCCAGCCTTTTGAGGCCAGTTAAAATGAAGCAGGAGATAGATTTCTCATAAAGGCCTATAATTGTATTTAATGTTCTTTAGAGGTATCTGCTGTAGTTATGGTGAACCGGGGCAGGGTCATCATATAAAGACGGACATTAAAACCGAGACCTAAAACCCTGGTGTTGTCTTCCCGTTCAAAATTAAAATCACCATTTGTTGAGCTTTTTATCGATGTTTTTACTTTTTTATGTTTTTCTTATTTCACGCTATAAAAAAGTGTTGAAATAACGAAAACGTGTCTTATATTTAGTTCTTCAAAGTATCCGCCCCTTTTCTCTGATTACTGCTTTGCCACACTCTTGGCACTTTTGATGAGCCTTCAAGAGGTAGTCACCTGAAATGGTTTCTCAACAGTCTTGAAGGAGTTCCAGAAATGCTCAGCACTCGTCGGCCCTTTGCCTTCACTTGACGGTCCAGCTCACCCCCAAACAATCTGGATTTGGGTTCAGGTCCGGGACTGGGAGGGGGCAGCAATCAATAACTCTCCTTGTTGGTCAAATAGACTTAGCCTTCTCTGTATTGATTCCTTGGGAGACTCCCGCAGGAAATTTTTAAAGTTCCTAGCAGCAAACTTTTAGCAAGAAAAAAAGAAATAAAAAATAGATAAAAAGACAGTATAAGACAACAAAATACCATAAACAATACAACACTAAGAACATTTGTACAAATAAAACAGAGGAAAGACCATAATTATTAGTAAATTGTCAAGTGTTAGTCACAGTCGCTTAAAACTCACATTATATAAGTGACCAGGCTGTGTGAATAAAAGTCCAGGTGGTTTGTATGTATGTACAGTTGATGGCATGAGGGACGAAGGAGTCCTTGAGTCTGTTGGTCAGGCACAAGGACTCCTAGCCCTCATGCCATCAGACTATAAAAATCATCCTAGGGCGGAGGAGGAAATAGGGCAGGAGAGGACAGCCCTTAACCAGCCTGGAGGTTGTTTGGAATCATTGTCCTGTGTGAAAATAATGAGGTCTCACAGCTAAACGCAAACTGGATGGTACGGCCCAGACGCTGCAGGATGCTGTGGTAGCCATGCTCCGGTTCAGTATGCTTCAATTTGATAAATCCCCTACAGGTCACCAGCAAAGCCCCCCTCCCAACCATGACCACCTCCTCCTCCATGCTCACGGGTGGGAACAGGCATGTAGAAATCCATCCGTCTACTTGTTCTTCAATTAAGTTCAAATTAAATTCAATTTGATTTTATATAGCGCCAAAATCACAACAGCGCAGAGTGTGGTTTCGCCTTTACGAACCTTGGGACATGTCAACCAGACTTTCAGTTAGCCTGCTAAGCTAGTCGAATAGATCGAGTTACCACGTGGTATGGCATTTTTTCTGGTAAATTCTCATTTTTGAGGTGCATAAGAAAAGTTACCAGTCATGACTACTCACGGATTTGGGGATCAGAGAACTATGTCTTTGGAGACGGTATTTCTTGCTCCCATAAAATGAATGAGGTATGCACCACAAAAGAAAGGTTGCCACCGAGATATTTACCCCAAGCATGGCTTAATTCTGTACCGTTGAAACTCGACTTATGGGGGTCAAGAAACAGTGAATACCGTGGATACAGTAATGGAAATGTTTCATGAGCTGTTGTGACTAGTGCCTGGGACCACGGGATGATGTAAGTTTGAGGAAAAAAAAAACGAGGGTGCACATTAACTGTAAACGACTGGCGGTCTTTTAGATTCCGGTATCTTAGTCTGTCAGGATGCGCGACATACCTGAGATTATTGAGTATCACAGCTTGTTTGGGATTTTCTAGACTTTGTAACCCGGAAGAGGGGGGGGGACATCTTTCGTGTGAAGGCAGATTAGATTCAAAAGCACTGCAAGAGGAATTTCTGTTTACTCAGGAGGAAACCAAAAGAGATTACTTCGGCGAAAAGGTAAAGGAGCTAAGTAGGTGCCGCTGCCCAACGAGGACCGTAAGGAATGGGGAGAAAATTTAAAACCCCAATGCAAATGTAAGGAGTGGATTGTAAAGCGTCTTCTTAACACAGTGTGTTGTGATGAAACGTAATTATACTATTGGGACCAGTCGGTCATCAGCGAGTGTAGTATAAGAGACCTCATGATGTCGGCATGGTGAGGAGGCGCAGGTGGGAGGGATTAAAAAAAAGAGAGCCTGATGGGAATGTTTGAGTGTGCTGTGACGAACAAGCTAGACCCCATGCCACTAGGATTGAGACCCCTTTCTGGGGGTATGTTTTTTACAATAGTCGGATACTGTATGACATATCTGTAGAGATAACAAGGATTGTGGAATAGATTAAAGCAGGGATATACAGGGTGGAATATTACGATAAGTAGAAAATTTTACGATATGTAAATACAACATATCATTACGTGTTATATGTACGGTTAGCGCTACTGATGACAAATGCGCTTGCATACATAGAAAGGTGATATCAGACACTCAGGGTTCCAAGTTTCGACACAGTGGTGGTGGTGATCAGATTCCAGGAATGTGTCAGTGAAAATGGAGGACCAACGGTAGAGTTATAGAGTATGAGTGCTGCCGTAGTATGATAGTAGTACGGTAGTTACTGTAGTTGTAGGGTAGCTGTCATGTAGGTTGGTGGCCTGCACGCAGAGATGAGAAACGGGTGGGTAGAATATGGGTCAACTAATGTGCAAACATTTGAAAAAGCTTGTTTTTCTTAACTGTGGGTGTAATAAATGATTTTTAGTTAGTTTTTTCACAAGGTCTGAGTTGGGGTACCCGCCCCCTCAACACACCTCGTGGGTGCAGAATTTTGTCACCCCCCCCTGACGGACACAACTGGGACTGAAAGCCTCCCACATTCGGGGCTGATGACTCCCTCGGTCTGTTAAAACCTGACAATTGTATATTTAATGGCGAGGGGTGAGGATTTTGTCAAATGTGCCGAAATTGGAGCCATGGAGATTACTGGAGGAGTTTATACTGACGAGGGGAGGCCCGAAAAAATGTCCTGTTCATTTTTTTATTTTTTTTTGTTTTTAGACGGGTAAAGCTTAGTTACTGACCTGTTAGGAAATATAAAACGAGTTGTTTGAGTAAATGGAAAACAAAAGCGGGGTGAGAGACAGAGACTCGAGGGCGTGGAGAGAAGGTCAAGTACGAGTGAGATCGAGAACGTGGCGAGTGAGAGAGAGAGAGAGGTATTGAGCGTGCAGAGGATACCGGGACAAGTCTGGTCTAACGGGGAAAAAGGGAACAATGCTGAAGCGCCTTAAAGCTGCATTCTCTTACGGCCAGCACGGTGGCGACAAACGCTGTCTCCAAAAAAGAAGTCTAGACCTCGATGAGGCTTCCACTTGATATCCAGAGGACTTCACGCTGGCTTCTTGTAAATTTTGGACTTGTCTTTTTAATTAATATTGTTGCTTAAAGATGTTCGGTTATGATGTAATAAAAATGGTTAAGCAACAAACATCTACCCACCCTCCCAACACCCAAAACAAAGAGTGTCCCTTAAATATATGACGTGAAAGAGAAATAAATTAAAACATATGAAAATACCATACTGTGTTCATAAATTCGGAGATTCTATTTTGCCTTAAATGTCAAGAAGGATCCAAATAGAAAAAATATAGCATGCAACTGGCAGATACTTCGGTAGGTTCAGAAAAAAAGGAAAGTCAATTTGCAGAGGAGGCTTTGTATGTGGGGGAGGGGGGAGGTATTCTGTCTGTGACGCTGCTTCAGAGGTTAGATTTTATTTATATGTGTATGGAAAGCAATAGAAAGAACGTCAAAAAGACTTTTGGAAGGAGGGTATATTAGTGGTCTAATTTAAGACATGTTGCACACTAATCTATAATTGATTCTTGGAGGATCCAAAGGGCTGAAAGGTCTTACAACACTTTCGCTTGCATAGCCTGCCCACCCCCAGGTTTGGGTTAAAAAACCAACCATGAACCCATAAGGAAGTGGATTTGCCCCCACCCCCCACCCCTCCCCCCTCACCCCCCCCTCAGAACTCCCAGGCAACTCCCCCTCTGCAGAAACTCATGATGGACCCCACCAAGTTAGGTCTTTAATCTCAAAAGTAGGCTGGAGGGTTTTCCTAAATGGAACCCCCTCCCCCCCCATCTTTGTAAATGCTGACAATAGGATGGAGAGGTCAGGATTAAGAAACACTGCTGTTAGATGTGTATAGGAGAACAAAAGAGGGTATAACAAGCACAGACAGCTCAAAACCTAAACTCAGAACCAAATGGGATTGTTTTTAGGAAGAGATCTGTGATGAAAGCTAGTGGTGGTGTGTGTCGGTGTGTGTCTGTGTCTCTGTGATGGTACGGTGAATGGTGTGTCTTGGGGGTGTGGGAAAGTAACAGTTTTGTGTGGACATCCAAGTTATGTATGATGCAATAATATGTTCAAACATACACCCGGGCAGAGCCACACGTGAAGCCCGACCAACGGGATGATGTAATGGAGGAATGAGGATGAGTGTCATTCGATGTGGGATGGAAACAATGCCAGGCCTGCGGGGGGGAGGGGGTTCTGACTGCAGCACAGGAATTATCACCCAGTGGTCACAGTGTCGTCCTCAGGGGACAATTTCTTGGGAAATACATCAGTTAACACAACTCAGTTCAAGCGCTGGGACTGGAAAAGGGCTTACAAGTAGCTAAGTGTGCTGAAGTCATTAGCAGAGTAATGGGTCAACAGGCAGTATTTCTTCTTCTTCTTCGAGGAAACAATTAAAAACACATCAGCTGATTAACTTTGCAACAATCTTCAATCTGACAAAAAATAAACAAATTGAAGCAACACTCGAAACTGCAGAAATGTAATACCGAAAATTATTATTTGTAACACGGGTAATTGTGCCTTTGATCAAAACACGTTGCATTTATTGAAACAGGAAACAACTCAACAGATTAAGGCGCAAAACCTTGCAATCTGATAAATTTAAGAAAGTAAATGGGTTTGCCTGGATGTCCCTTTGTGGTGGGAAAAATGTTTTTAGCCTTCCGGAGGGTCATTCAGACAAAATAAGAGTAAGCTCCCGGGGTCGAACATACGTTCAGCACTAAGAGGAGGACTTAACAGTACGACAGCCCGATATTCCACTAGTGGAGGTTGGTGGGGGGGGTCAACCAACACCGGACTCACCATGAGACTGGGATCGTATGCCGCACTATCCTCCCTCTGAACCCAAAGGCCCATCCTTCGGCTCTGAACCCCAACCGTCTCGGTCTCTTCTCCTGAAAACCAACAGTCCCGTTTGTCTTATCTTAAACCGAAACCGTCCCGTGTCTCTTCTTCCTTAAACCCAAACGCCCCATTCTCCTTCTCCTAAAACCAACCGTTCTCGGTCCTTCTTCTCCTAACACACCGTCCCGGTCTTCTCCTAACCCAACCACCCCGTGTTCTCTCCTAAAATCCTAATACCGCCGCGTTTTTCTCTGGGTCACGCGAAAACCTAAGCCCACCCACACCTTTTCCGTAAGCCTGCCAATTCAACTTTTAGTCATTTAAGTGCCTTGTCTACGCTTTGTTCAGAATAATAAAAATTAAAATTGGCCAATAAAATGTGTGTTTAAATCAGTAGAAAATACCAAATTGGCATCTGGCCACATAAAGAAATGAATTTTAGGTCATACTATGATTTTTTTTGTTTTAGGCCTTGTCAGGCTATCCTTGCCATCATAATTAAAAAAATGATGCATGCAACTATTTTTATAAGATGCCTTTACAATCCCATGATTTTCTTTCTAATTTGATGTGCTGTCCGAACAAGCTTTCAGATAGGTGCGTGCGTCCCTCATGATTTAAAAAACAGTCTCCTTTTTTGTGATAGTTAACAGTTCCTTATCCTTCTGGGTTTAGATAGAGGTTTAGTTGTCTTGTCAGGAAGTAAATAAATCAGAAACAGACTTGTATGTATTCCTGTTACCGCAGAGTAGCCTCATTAATATCCTGTGAGGCGTCGTGATTACATCTAAGTGAGCAGTGCATGATTGGTGACACCCCGGTGACGAGTTATTATTATACCTATATTTTCATTCTAGTCATCCGTCTTATGGTGTGGTTGGCCCTTTAGACTCGTTATTGGGGCTTGTAACCTACTTAGTGGGTTCCCTTAGCAGGCTGTTTCCGTAAATGTGGGATAGATCCGCATGGATTGAGGCACAAAAGATAGCCAGGTGATGTGGAAGAGACACACAAAGGGGGCAAGCCCATTTCCTGGAGCCCAGAGGGAAGGAAGCATGGGAAGGTAGACAATCTGTGGAAGAGCTGAGAAAAGTGTTGGCTTGCATACTCAACTAACATAGTTGTTCAGACCAGTAGGCATGGGTGTGTTCTGCATGATGGGACCTTACAGACAATCAATAAAGAGAAAATAAAGAAACCAAACACAAAAATGACTAAACAAAAAAAACAAAAAAAAAGGGTTCCTGTTGCAACAATCTGAAAATCCCTAGCAATGGCAGCTCAAATGTCCATCCAAAAAAACAGGTAGCAGTATAATTTTTGAAATACAAAGAATATCAAACCTCGCCACTGCTAACTCAAGTATCCACTTCCTCTGCATTCCAGGACCACTCACAGTTCTCCAAACCCGATGATCTGTCTCTCTTACAACATGGATTCCATAATATTGCAATTCTCTGGCACCGTTACAAATCAGATCTGTTTCTTTTTCCATCTCCGTTCCCTTGGTTCACCCACGATTTGTCTCATGAAACCCCCCCAAAGGTGGCAAACTTGAAGGTCTCCATAGAAAACAGGGTGCGTCACATTCATAAAGAGATGGTACAACAACCACATCTTATGGACAAGGACTCCATACCCAGCACCAATAACCATAACTGACTCCAGAATGATCATGCAACAAAGGACACTAGATGTCACTTTCTCATCTACGGAAAACAATATCACTTAACCTGCGGACGTTCTCCACCCTCATTGTATGTACCTCCATTACAACTCAATAACTTCCCTTTTCACAGAGAAAAAATCAAGAGACATCCTACCCAGCATATTGGATCAATTCCTTGCAACTAAGCATCTACAGACCTGACTTTCACCCATCCTCACACTCATTCTCCTCATAATTCCAGCCAGAAATACACCAAAAGAAACACACACACCCCGGGAAAATTCAAGGAGAGACAGAAAGCACAGAAAATGGATTGAACATACTAAAGAACCCTCCCCACAAACTGGTTAAAAGCCCGACTTCCTCCCTGGTATCCCCTATCTACGCTATATCCACTCCTCGCTCACCATTGGAACGGCCCTACATAGCCTTCAAAACTGTGCCATAAACCCCTATTTTGAAAAAACCGGGTGCGACCCATCCAACTTCAAACAACTTCCGTCCCTATATCCAATCTACCCTCAGTCGCCAAAATTATTGAAAAAATCAGTGGCCAGCTCAATCCAGTCTCACCCATCCCACAATAACCTGTCGCCAAGGAACTAGTCCAGGCTTTCACCCCATCCATATCAATACGAAACAGCACTCGTTCAAATCACAAGCACGGAAATCCTCATGGCAGCTGAGTCTGGACTCCTTCACCGTCCTCATACCTGCTCAGTCGGCCTTGAGTGGAGCCGCTTGGACACCATCTGTCACCACCCCCCTCCTCAATAGGCATCGTACCTACGGCCCATCAACCCACAAAACGTTCTGACTGGTTCATATCGTACCTCTCAGCCGCATGCCGTCGTTGTCAACTCATGTCTTCCCTGTAAATGAATTTCCCTCCTCCCGTCGGGTTTCCGGGTGCCCAGGGCTTGTCCTGGGGCCCCTAGTCTTCATCATGTACCTGCTTCCCCTCTGCAAATATTCCACAGAATTAATATTCACTTCACTGTCGCTGATGACACCCAGCTTACCTCTACCACCAAACCCTCGTCCACTTCTCCTCCACCTCCATGACAGTATTGACATCTTGTTCCACCTACGCAACATACAAATGCATCAGCTCCTCCTTACCCCCCCACTGCCGCCATACCTGGTCAACAGGTATACAAGTCCTGTCTGGATTTAATGCCTTAACAACCT
>NC_045734.1:25391930-25394053 GCF_008692095.1 Etheostoma spectabile | reverse complement strand
AGCATGGACCAGTTTTTCCAAATCCTGTTGACACATAAGTCCTTTAACCCTTGATATAGTCTTAAGGTGATAGTAGGCTGACTTTGTAATTGTCTTAATTCGGCTGTTAAAATTCGGGTCTGAGTCCGTGACTACACCAAGATTTGTGGCTTTCTCTGTTGTTTGATACACCTGAAAATATATGATTTTCTCGCCTAAATTTTTACCCCCTAAAACAGTACTGCAGTTTCCACATGCTTTGGCCCTCTGTGAGCCTATCCGAGGTCATGTTGACAGCCAGTAACACTCCAGTTGTTGTTTCTAGTGGCAATTGTGAACTAGGCCTACTGCACAGAGCTACATGAGGTTTAGAACCACAGACCTTTCTATTTCCGTGGAGAGTTACGTAAAATCATCTGAAAAATTTTTTAAATACAAAAAGCACATACTGTAAGCATTTAACCAGGGGCATATACTCAAAATGTAACTAGCCACATATCTAACTTGGAACAGGAAAAAAACGGAAAGAAAATCAAGACGTTATAAATGTATTATATGAATGTTATCTACAGATATGTCGGTGCGTTTGTCGCATTTTCTATGCTCCTAAAAACCCGCCAAAAAGTGCTAAATACATAACTTCTGAAATACAACAAAACATTCCACATCACAATACACATGCCTAAAAGAAGACTACATAGATTTATAGGAAGTAAGGAATCATAATATGAAATGAAATGGTGAAAGACATAAGCGGCCTCATATTTTTGCATGAAAATGGGCGGAGCCATCCAGGGATAGTTTTTTTTGGCCAGTTTGATCATCATTCAAACTAGTCTCCGCGGCTATTGGATACACTAGGAAGACAGTTTATAAACTTCTTTCTGTGGAGGGTGGGAACTGCTGTAGTTGTTCCCACGGGGCCCACTGGCGGGACTCGTGAGGCTTTATTGGTTTAGCTTGGGAGTATCTTGAGAAATATTATGCTATTGGACTGAGAACAATCTTCATTGGAAACTGCGGACACAAGAAGGACGGTGTGCGGAGTGAGATGGAGGGCGCACACGGAAAAAGATCCACACGATCAAAAAACGGTAAAGGGCTATGCTTCTAGATTTATCTACGTTCAAAACTTGGCCAGAAACTACAAGATTGTGAGGGGACCAGATAATTTTGGATTACTAGGCTTGGATATTCTAATATCTTGGCATGTTGGCGAAGTATGAATACCACGTTTACGGCGATATTTCACAGCTGTGATTAAAGACACGAGGAGACAGGTAGGAAAACACACTCAATTTAGACTTGAATCTGTCTGTCTTGCTTATACTTCAGAACATGATTAAACCGTTATGAGTCACCTTATTGCTTGTGGTGGCTCGATGGAATCATGAGACTTTAAGACTTTCTAACGAGTATGACTTGAGCGTGTTTGTTTAATGCAAGTAATAACGTCCTTTTATGGTGCGTTCCAATTTCGAACCACCAGTGGAACAGTGGAAACAAACAGGTTTAACATTGTTGTTTGAAGCTGAGAGCAGACTTTTAATCGTTTCTTTTCTGCTGCAAAAAGAAACACCTCAGTTTTTCCCTCATTTAATTTCAGAAAGTTCTGGCACATCCAGTCGTTAATTTGTGAGGGGACCAGAAATTTGATTACTAGGCTTGGATATTCTAATATCTTGGCATGTTGCGAAGTATGATACCACGTTACGGCGATATTTCACAGCTGTGATTAAACACGAGGAGACAGGTAGGAAAACACACTCAATTTAGACTTGAATCTGTCTGTCTTGCTTTACTTCAGAACATGATTATACCGTTATGAGTCACCTTATGCTGTGTGTGTGGCTCGATGGATCATGAGACTTTAAGCTTTCTAACGATGTATGACTTGAGCGTGTTTTACGGTTTAATGCAAGTAATAACGTCCTTTTATGTGCGTTCCAATTTCGAACCACAGTGGAACAGTGGAAACAACAGGTTTAACATTGTTGTTTGAAGCTGAGAGCAGACGTTTAATCGTTTCTTTTCTGCTGCAAAAGAAACACCTCAGTTTTTCCCTCATTTAATTTCAGAAAGTTCTGGCACATCCAGTCGTTAATTTGTTCAATGTACTTAGTCAGTTTTTGTATTGGACTATA
>NC_045734.1:25391746-25391905 GCF_008692095.1 Etheostoma spectabile | reverse complement strand
GTCCCCTGGCGATAAGGTTATGTAAATTTGTGTGTTGTCTGCATAACTATGGTAACTTGTTTTGTTGTTTTCCATAATCTGAGCCAGTAGAAGAATGTAGATGTTAAACAGAAGAGGCCCCAGAATGGAGCCATGGGGAACTCCGCACGTCATATTTGT
>NC_045734.1:25386193-25391736 GCF_008692095.1 Etheostoma spectabile | reverse complement strand
GTATAATTACCTATTGACACAAAGTAGTCCCTTTTCTGTAAGTAGGATTCAAACCAGTTTCATACTGAGCCAGAAAGTCCTACCCAGTTTTCCAATTGGTTTAGTAATATGTCGTGGTCGACCGTGTCAAATGCAGCACTGAGATCAAGTAATACTAAGATTGAAATTTTGCCACTATCTGTGTTAAGGTGGATGTCATTAAAGACTTTGACAAGAGCCGTGTCAGTGCTGTGGTTCGGAGTATCCCTAGTTAAAATAGTGTCCTTCAACCCGTGCAAACGAAGGTGGCTCCCTCAACTCATAACTTTTTTCATCTCCATCCGCGGTGGCTCATATCTGCAGCCCGTCCCCAGAACTTTATTTTCAGACATTTAAAGGGTACAAGCGGCCGAAATGGGTTTCCTCAGGAGGGTGGCTGGCGTCTCCCTTAGAGACCGGGTGAGAAGCTCAGTCATCCGAGAGGAGCTCAGAGTAGAGCCACTGCTCCTTCGCGTTGAAAGGAGCCAGTTGAGGTGGTTCGGGCATCTGGTAAGGATGCCTCCTGGGTGCCTCCCTAGGGAGGTGTTCCAGGCACGTCCAACTGGGAGGAGACCTCGGGGAAGACCCAGGACTAGGTGGAGAGATTATATCTCCAACCTGGCCTGGGAACGCCTCGGGATCCCCCAGTCGGAGCTGGTTGATGTGGCTTGGGAAAGGGAAGTTTGGGGTCCCCTACTGGAGCCGCTGCCCCCGAGACCCGATACCGGATAAGCGGATGAAGATGGATGGATGGATGGATTTAATGCTTGAGGTTTTTTTTACTCTAAAATTCTGATTTTTGTTTGATATTTACTAACTTTAGTTTGACTTTATTGACACAAATCTGACTCCATACTCATAGGCTGTCTTGTTTATTTGATATTCTACATCAGTATAATCTTATTATTTTTAAAAAGGGCAACAAAGTACAAAATAATATTAAAACAGAATGAACAGTGTAACATACAAGATCAAATATTGTGAGACCAAATTCACATCAAACAAACCTGAAATCCTATCAACTCTAGTTCAGTGGTTCCCAAAGTGGGGTCTGGGGATCCAAAGGGGTCCCTGAGAGGGTCCATGGGGTCCCCAGCAAAAGGGAGAATGACTATTTTCCCTGTAATTCAATCCATTAGTTACACCATGATCAGAATGTATGATTATTTTAATCATGGATTTCATACACCTATTCTGTCAGAGGGGGTCCCCTGGCCTGATTAGAGTCCGTTTAGGTGTCCTTTACTGGACAGGAAAAAGTTTGGAAACCACAGTTCTAGGTTATGATATCAATGGCCCAAGTTTTATTGGCTTCCAATCGGCCTAAACAATCAATATTCAATATTCTAACATGTGCTTTTACATTTACTGTGTGAGAAATACATTTTCTTTTATGACTAGTTGAGACTAACACACACCCACACTGTGAGCTTCAAAATGTATGTAATAGCATTTTGTTGTGAGGATAACTTACAAAATGAATAAATTAAAACTCTGTTTTGATTCTAATAAGTTATCTTTAAACTTACTTAAACTAAACTAAATGCATATTTGGAAATCATACTACAAATACAGATGTTCAATTAGTAATTGATACTAAAACAATCAAAAGAGTCTGAAATTACATTTCTGGGGTTCTACTTGAATACAACCTGTGCTGAAAGCCCCATTAAATATGTGTGCATGAAGATGGCCAGGAGTAATAGTATACTGAATACAACTAGATACATACTCTGTTACACATACGAATTGCTTCCTTCCTTCTCAAACTAATTCTTATAATATATATACATAGATACATGTATCAGTTTTTTATTGTATTTGGTAAATTCTGACTGTTTGTGTTTCATTCAGTGGTTTTAATTTTTAGTTTTCACTGTTGTTGTCTTGCAACGCTGTTGATTGTTCAAGATAAATAAATGAAATGAAACAAGCTAAATGGATGAATACATTTCATAAGATAGATAAGATTAATTTTTGCAGCAGGTATCTTCTTCAACAAATTTAACAATCACTCCTTTGATTTGAGGAAGACTCGGCCGTAAACTAGAGGGTTTTAATGGGGGGACCATCAAATACTGTAAGAAAAACACTGTGATGATAGTTCTTTTTATCAGCCTCAAATCGAGTCAAGACAGCTCACAGAAGACAGAGAGAATAGGAGATGAATGTGATGATGTCAGGCAGTCTGGAACCTTTCCTCTGATTCAGACGATGACGGATGGTCAAGGTCCTGGACAGAGACGACCAAGCAGAACCGAACGACTACTTTTCCTGCAGACAAGCAGAATCGAGATAGGTGTACAGGACAAGAAGAAGAGGGAAGAAGGTGGTTGTTACCAAAATAGACTGACCTACTATGTTGTTCAGAGTTGTGTCACACAGGAAGCTGAACCACAGGCCAGTTGGAACAGAACAGCCTATTCAGGTTATTGCCACACAGCGGTAATCGGACTGTGAGATAGAGACCAAAACCCACAGCAAATACAGGGTAGAGAACGGCAAAAATCACAAGATGTGTTACCATCTTAAATGTCATTTTACTGTGATAGTGTAATGGCTGGCAAATAGCAACAAATCTATCATAGGCCATGATGCTGAGGAGAGTCAGCTCACATGATAAATAGGTGTAAATAACATATATCTGAATGAAACATAATGGACGTGAGATTAAATGAGTGTCAGACAGAATGTCGATCAGAAACCTGGGGAAGAAGCCGGCTGAGCCGTACAGAGAGTTAAAAGACAGACAGCTGATAAAAATATACATGGGCGGATGAGAGACTTCTCCAGACAGACTGTCAGAATAATGACACGTTAGCGAGACAATAGTCATGTAGAGCAACAACACAGACTGAAGAACAGATACTGAGGGGCCCAAAGTCTGCAAACAGAGTGAACCGAAAATACCAAAGGATTCAGGCTTTTGTTGCTCATATGTCTGAACAACAGCAGAGCTGGAAGAAGACAAGTCAGAACAGATGGAGATACAGAAATGAGATTAAAATGTTCACAGCAAAATGTCCTATTTTAACAGTAGACGCAACACTTAGAATAAACCTGCATTCATGTAAGTTGCATAAAGTGCACATTTCTAACAATTGGGATAGTTCAGAAAGACAAAACATGGACATGGAAGAAAAAGGTCAGTGTCACATGAACTAAATGCATAAGCTACCTCACATTTTTCATTGAACAATATTAGAGTTGAATGACTGAAAAAGAGATGTCTCCAGGTTAACAAGGCTCATACATGACAGACATTCATAAGGTTCTTTTCCACAAGTGATATATTTGCAATTAAATTCAAACTTTGGTAAAAGCTTTTAGCGTAGTGAAGTCCTCCACTTTTGTGTCTTATAACAGCTGATATGATCAGCTGAAACAATATACTGTATACAGTGTTCACATGTGTCCTGTGGTCTGTCCAGCAGGTAAAAGACATTCAGAAAAAGGCTTTGCATCAGAGTATGTGAACATTTAGAATAATACACAGCACCCTCCCCTGACTACAGCAGACTGAGGCAGCAGCTGAAACTTTATCCTGTTTTGCTGTCACACTGAGACCAGCAACCTGTCCACACAGGGTCCACAGGGAGGGACACAAACAAACCCAAATCAGAAGGGACAGACAATGAGACAGCTCTGGCAGATAGATAGATAGATAGATAGATAGATAGATAGATAGATAGATAGATAGATAGATATTTATTGATCCCAATAAAATGGGAAATCACAGTGTTGCAGCAGCAAAATCAGTCACACAGCACAGAATGTAAATATAAATGAAATACTCGGATACAATATACTGGAATGAGCTGAGTTAATGTGTCCCTGTTATTAAGAGTTAATCAGTTAAGCAATGTGTTAGTGTTATGCACTAATCTTACCAGCAGAGGTCAATGTGGTTCTATTTGGGGGGGTGTTGTTGTTGTGGTCTGAAAGTCTGGCGTGGTCACGGCCAACAGTGACCGGAGTTAAGCTGTGTTTCTTAAATAAAATGCACAGAAGTTGCAAGCCAGTCATCTCCTCCTTATTCAGCGCTGCAGCCCAGGGAGGAGCATTACATTACAATATACATACAGTTGGTTAAAGTGGCAATGTGTAACGTTTTAATGTTTCTGATGCTGTTATTTTTCAAACAATGGTCTTCAATGACCTGTAAGAGCAAACGAGACTGACAGTGAAAAGAACACCATTTTTATGTAGTATATTTTTATTAAGCCCTGTGCCTGGGTTCAGTTTTCCTGTGAAGTGACAGAATGATTAACGGCAGGTAACACAAGAAGGTCACAGATCACAGACTGACAGGTCACAGATTTCATCATTACTCCTCAGAAGCCGGTGTTAGTGTATCCAGCCTTTTGAGCCAGTTAAAATGAAGCAGGAGATTTCTCTATAAAGGCCTATAATTGTATTTTAATGTTATTTTAGAGGTTATCTGCTGTAGTTATGGCTGATACCGGGGCAGGGTCATCATATAAAAGAAGGACATTAAACCGAGACCTAAAACCCTGGTGTTGTCTTCCCGTCAAAATTTAAAATCAACACTTTTGTTGATGCTTTTTATCGATGTTTTTAACTTTTTATGTTTTTCTTATTTCACGCTTATAAAAAAGTGTGAAATAACTGAAAACGTGTCTTATATTCTAGTTTCTTCAAAGTACCGCCCCTTTTCTCTGATTACTGCTTTGCACACTCTTGGCATTCTTTTGATGAGCTTCAAGAGGTAGTCACCTGAAATGGTTTCTCAACAGTCTTGAAGGAGTTCCCAGAATGCTCAGCACTCGTCGGCCCCTTTTGCCTTCACTCTGCGGTCCAGCTCACCCCAAACCATCTGGATTGGGTTCAGGTCCGGGGACTGTGGAGGGGCAGCACTCCATCACTCTCCTTGTTGGTCAAATAGACTTAGACTTCTCTTTATTGATCCTTTGGGATGACTCCCGCAGGAAATTTAAAGTTCCAGCAGCAATTTTAGCAAGAAAAAAGAAATAAAAAATAGATAAAAAGACAGTATAAAGACAACAAAATACCAATAAAAAATAACAACAATAAGAACATTCGTCAAATAAACAAAGAAAAGACCATAAATTATTATTAAAGTGTCAGTGTTTAGTCCAGTGTTAAAAAATTATTATAAAGTGACCAGGTGTGAATAAAAGTCCAGGTGTGTATGTATGTATGTACAGTCTGATGGCATGAGGGACGAAGGAGTCCTTGAGTCTGTTGGTCCGGCACAAGGACTCCTTCGTCCCTCATGCCATCAGACTATACAACTCCTCACTAGGGGGGAGGAGGAAATAGGGCAGAGAGGACAGCCCTTAAACAGCCTGGAGGGGTGTTTGGGATCATTGTCCTGTTGAAAAATAAAGATGGTCCAACTAAACGCAAACTGGATGGTATGGCATGACGCTGCAGGATGCTGTGGTAGCCATGCTGGTTCAGTATGCCTTCAATTTGGAATAAATCCCCTACAGTGTCACCAGCAAAGCCCCCCTCCCACACCATGACACCTCCTCCTCCAT
>NC_045734.1:25377878-25386183 GCF_008692095.1 Etheostoma spectabile | reverse complement strand
GGGAACCAGGCATGTAGAATCCATCCGTCTACTTTTCTTCAATTAAGTTCAATTCAATTCAATTTTATTTATATAGCGCCAAATCACAACCACGCGCAGAGTGTGGTTTTCAGACTTTAAGAACCTTGGGACATGTCTTAACCAGACTTTCAGTTAGCCTGCTAGCTAGTCTGAATAGATAGAGTTACCACGTGGTATTGCATTTTTTCTTGTTAAATTCTCATTTTTGAGGTGCAGAAGAAAAGTTACCAGTCATGACTACTCACGGATTTGGGGATCATGAGAACTTATGTCTTGGAGAAGGTATTTCTTTTGCTCCCACTACATATGAATTGAGTTATGCACCACAAAAGAAAGGTTGCCACCGAGATATTTACCACAAGCATGGCTGAATTCTGTACCGTTGACCTCGACTTTATGGGTGTCAATGAACATGTGAATATCTGTTGGATACAGTAATGGATATGTTTCATTAGCTGTGTGAACTAGTGCCGACCCGGGAGTAAAGTTTGAGGAAAAAAACGAGTGCACATTAACTGTAAAAGACTGGCGTCTCTTTAGATCCGTAGTCTGTCAGGATCTCGACAATCCTGAGATTATTTATGTATCACAGTGGGACAGCTACAATGGGGGGGACATCTTTCGTGTGAAGGCAGATAGATTCAAAAGACCTGCAGAGGAATTTATTTTTCTCAGAGTATGCGAAGATAAGGACAAGGTTGTCGCTACCAGAGGCCGTAAGGAATGGAAATTAAAACCCAAGAAAATTAAGAGTGGTTTAAAAGCGTCTTCTTTACACAGTGGTGTGATGAAACAGTTCGATACTATTGACCATGTCATCAGACGATGTAGTATAAGGACCTCATATTTTGAGGATTAAAAAAAGACTGATGTTTTGATGACTGTGGACAACAGCCCCTGCCACTAGGATTGATGACCCCTTTCTGGGCGTAAAATAGTCCTATGAACATAATATGTAGATAACAAGTATTGTGAGCAAGATTTACAGCTGGATATACAGGTGGATATTACTATAAGTAGAAATTTTACAGATATGTACAATAAACATACATACGTGTATATATGTACGTTTAGCCTCCTATGGACGAAATGTGCAACAATAGAAATGTGATCCTCAAACCAGTTTTTCCCAGTTCTGACAGCTGTTGGTGTTGATCAGATCCAGTAAGTGTGTGATGGAGGACATTAACGTATAGTTATAGAGTATAGCTGCCTGCAGTAGTATGATAGTAGTACTGTAGTACTGTAGTTGTAGTGTACTGTATGTATGTTCTGTTTTCCTGCCGCAGAGACTGAGAAACGGTGGGTATAATTATGTGTCAACTAATTGCAAAACAGTTAAAAAGCTTTTTTTTCTTAACTGTGGGTGTAATAAATGATTTTTAGTTATTTTTTCCACAAGGTCTGGAGTGGGGTTACCCTACCCCCCCACACACCTCGTGGGTTGCAGAATTTTGTCACCCCCCTGACGGACACACTGGCACTGAAACGCATCGGGGCTGATGACTCCCTAGTCTGTTAAAATCCGACAATTGTATTATTTAATGGAGGGGGAGGATTTTGTCAAAGTAGCAGAAATTGGAGCCATTGGAGATTACTGGAGGAGTTTATACGAGAGAAAAAATGTCTGTTCATTTTTTATTTTTGTTTGTAGAGGTAAAAGCAGTTTATTGACTGTTAGGAATAAAACAGGAAATGGAAACATTAAACGTGAGAGACAGAGAGAGAGAGAGAGAGAGAGAGAGAGAGAGAGAGAGAGAGAGAGAGAGAGAGAGAGAGAGAGAGAGAGAGAGAGAGAGAGCGTCAGACGGATAACGGACCAAGTTCTGGGTCTAACGTGGGAAAAAAGTGAAGCCAATGCTGAAGCTCCTTAAAGCTGCATTCTCTCTAACGTCCAGCACGGGGCGACATCGCTGTCTCCAAAAAGAAGTCTAGACCTCTATGAGGCTTCCACTTGAATCTCAGAGGACTTCCACGCTGGCTTCTTGTAAATTTTGGACTTTTCTTTTTAATTAATATCTGTTGATTAAAGATTTTCAGTGTTATGATGTAAATAAAAATGTAAGCAATCAAACATCTACCCACCCTCCCAACACCTCTAAAACAAAGCGGGTCCCTTAACATATATTTACGTGAAAGGAGAAAATAAATTACAACATATGAAAATACAATACTGTGTCTCATAAATTCTTAGCTTCTATTTGTCCTTCAAATGTCAAGAATGGATCCAAATAGAAAAAATTATAGACATGCAACTGGATGAATACTTCGGATGTTTCAGAAAAAAGGAAATGTCAATTTGCAGGAGGCCTTTGTATGTGGGGGAGGGGGGGAGGTATTCTGTCTGTTGACGCTGGCTTCAGAGTTAGATTTTATATTTATATGTGTATGTGAAAGCAAATAGAAAGAACGTCAAAAACGACTTTTGGAGAGGGTATCTTATGTTGTCTAATTTAAGACATTTGCACAACTAATCTAATAATTTGATTCTTTGAGGATCCAAAGGGGCTGGAAGGTCTTCCACCACTTTCCGCCTTCATACCTGCCCCCCCCCCGGTTTGGTTAAAACCCAACCCTGAACCCAAGGACGTGGATTTGCCCCCCCCCCCCCCCCCCTTGCAGGAACTCTGAGGACCCCCCATTTAGGTCTTTAATCTCAAAATTCTGGGGGTTTTCTCTAAATGTACCCCCCCCCCCCCCTCCTCCTTTTATTTACAATGGTGTTAATAACCTTTGTAATGTTATAGGAATCAAAGTATAACAAAGTCCTCAAAAAGTGAATCTATAAAGTAAAGTTGGGATTGTTTTTAGTGTGTATGTGTGTGTGTCTGTGTGTGTCTGTGTCTCTGTGTGTGTGTGTGTGTGTGTGTGTGTGTGTGTGCCTCCAATTAGTATGATGCAATCTATTTCAACAACACCAACATGGCGTCCACAGAAGCCCACGGCTGATGTAAGGAGACTGTAATGAGTGTCATTAGCGTGGATGGACACCATGCCAGGCCTCGGGGGGGGGGGTCTGACTGCAGCCAGATAATTACTACACCCAGTGGTCACAGCGTTTGTCCTCAGGGGACAACTGGGAAAACAACAGTTATCACAACCTCAGCCAGCGCTGGGACTGGAAGGGCTTTAACAAGTAGCTAAGTTGGCTGAAGTCATTAGCAGAGTAATTGGTCAACAGCTCTTTATTTCTTCTTCTTCTGAGAACAATTAAACACATCAGCTGATTACACTTTAACAACAATCTTCAATCTGCAAAAATAACATTGAAGCAACACTACGAAACTTCAGAAATGATAATACCGAAATTATTATTTGTAACCACGGTTACTTGTTGACTTTTGATAAACACGTTGCATTTATTGAAACAGTGAAACAAATCAACAGTTAAAAAAACCTTGAACTGATAAATTTAAAGAAGTACATGGGTGCCTGGATGCCCTTGTGGTGGAAAAGTGTTTTAGCCTTCCGGAGGTCATTCAGACAAAATAAGAGTAAGCTCCACGGGGTCAGAACATGACGTAGCACTAAGAGAGACTACAGTACGACAGCCCGATATCCACATAGTGAGGTTGGTTGGGGGGGGTCAACCAACACAGGACTTTCACCCATGAGACTGGGGATCGTGTCCGCCACATATCCTCCTGAACCCAACCGTCCCATCCTTCTTCTCCTGAACCCAACCGTCCCGTTCTTCTTCTCCTGAACCCAACCGTCCCGTTCTTCTTCTCTTAAACCCAACCGTCCCGTTCTTCTTCTTCTCTTAAACCCAACCGCCCCATTCTTCTTCTCCTAAACCCAACCGTCTCGTTCTTCTTCTCCTAAACCCAACCGTCCCGTTCTTCTCCTAAACCCAACCACCCCGTTGTTCTTCTCCTAAACCTAACCGCCGCGTTCTTCTCTTGGGTCACGGAAACCTAAGCCCCCCCACAACCTTTTCCTTAACCTGCCAATTCAATCTTTTATTCATTTAAGTGCCTTTGTCTACCTTTGTTCAGAATAATCAAACTAATTAAATTGGCCATAAAATGTGTTTAAATCAGTAGAAAATACATTGGCATCTGCCACATTTAAAGAATGCATTTTAGGTCCATACTATGATTTTTTAGGCCTTGTCAGGCTCTCCTTGCATCATAATTAAAAAAATGACTGCACTTTATTTTTATAAGATGCTTTACATCCCATGATTTTCTTTCTAATTTGATGCTGCGCAGCTTTCTTATGTGCTTTGGTACCTCCTGATTAAAACAGTCTCTTTTTTGTGATTTAACAGTTCTTATCCTTTCTGGGGTTGTTTAGATAGAGTTTAGTTGTCTTTTCAGGAATAAATAAATCCTAACAGAACTGTATGTATCCTGTTACCGCAGATGTAGCCTCATTAATATCCTGTGAGGCGTCTATGATTACATCTATAGTGAGCAGTGCATGCTTGGTGCCACCGTTGACAGAGTATTATACTATATTTTCATTCTAGTCATCCTTCTTATGGTGGTTGGCCCTTTAGACCTCTTTTATTGGGGCTTGTAACCTACTAGTGGGGTTCCCTAGCAGGCTTTTTCCGTAAAATGTGGGATAGATCCGCATGGATTGAGGCACAAAGTAGCCAGGTTGATGGTGAAGAGACACACAAAGGGGAAGCCCATTTCCTGGAGCCTCAGAGGGAAGGAAGCATGGGAAGGTAGACAATCCTGTGGAAGAGCTGAGAAAAGTGTTGGCTGCATACTCAACTACACATAGTTGTTCAGACCAGTAGGCATGGGTGCTGTTCTGCCTGATGGGACCTTTACAGACACTAAAGGGTTCCTTTTGCATCACAATCTGAAATCCCTAGCAATGGCAGCAATGTCCATCTCAAAAAAACAGAGCATTATTTAATTTTTGAATACAAAGAATATCAACCTCGCCACTCTCACTTCAAGTATCCACTCCTCCTGCCTTCCTGACACTCACAGTCTCTCCACCCCCGATGATCTGGTCTCTCATTACAACACTGGATTCCATAATATTCTCAATTCTCTTGCACCGTTACAAATCAGATCTGTTTCTTTTTCCATCTCCGTCCCTTGGTTCACCCCCGATTTTTGTCTCATGAAACCCAAAGGTTGGCAACTTGAAGGTCTCCATAGAAAACCTGGTCTCACTATTCATAAAGAGATGTACAACAACCACATCTTATGTTACAAGGACTCCATTCCCAGCACCATAACCCACTACTACTCCAGAATGATCACTGCCAACAAAGGAAACTCCATGTCACTGTTCTCACTACTTAACAATATCACTTAACCCTGGGACTTTCTCCCCCCTCACTTGTATAGTACCTCCTTCTACAACTCAATAACTTCCCTTTTCACAGAAAAAAATCAAGAACATCCACCAGCATATTGGATCAATCCCTCACCTCAGCATCTCAGATGACTTTCACCCATCCTCACACTCATTCTCCTCCTTCCAGCCAGAAATCCCAGAACTCACCCGGAAATCCAAGCAATCTACTTGACAACTTAATCCCCTCCCCACAAAACTTGTTAAAGCCGCCTTCCTTCCCTGGTTCCCCTTATCTCTGCTATCATCCACTCCTCGCTCACCATTGGAACTGTCCCTACATCCTTCAAAACTGCTGCCATAACCCCTATTTTGAAAAAACCTGGTGCCGACCCATCCAACTTCAACAACTTCCGTCCTATATCCAATCTACCCTTCATCTCCAAAATTATTGAAAAAATCAGTTGCCACTCAACTCCAGTCTCACCCATCCCACAATAACCTGTATGAACAGTTCCAGTCTGGTTTCCCCCCCCTCCATATCACTGAAACAGCACTCGTCAAAATCACCAACGACCTCCTCATGGCAGCTGATTCTGGACTCCTCACCGTCCTCATCCTTCTCGACCTGAGTGGAGCCTTTGACACCATCTGTCACACCCCCCTCCTCAATAGGCTATCTACCATCGGCATCACCCACACTCCGTTAGACTGGTTCATATCTTACCTCTCATGCCGCATGCCGTTCGTTCAACTCATGTCTTGTAAATGCATTCCCTCCTCCGTCATTTCCGGTGTGCCCCAGGGCTCTGTCCTGGGGCCCCTAGTCTTCATCATTTACCTGCTTCCCCTCTTCAAAATCTTCCACAAATTTAATATTCACTTCCACTGTTACGCTGATGACACCCAGCTCTACCTCTCCACCAAACCCTCGTCCACTCTCCCTCCCACCTCCCTGACAGATTACATCTCTTCCACCTACGCAACATCAAATGCATCCGCTCCTCCCTTACCCCCCACACTGCCGCCATCCTGGTCCACAGTCTTGTCACATCCTGTCTGGATTACTGCAATCCTTTGTAAGAATTCATATTATGGCAAGAACCAATCAGCTAAGT
Source organism: Etheostoma spectabile (assembly GCF_008692095.1). NCBI lineage: Eukaryota > Metazoa > Chordata > Actinopteri > Perciformes > Percidae > Etheostoma > Etheostoma spectabile. Next base: position 25,379,779 of record NC_045734.1, on the reverse strand, counting down.
AAAGGGAAACAAGTGGCCATCATTACTTTAAGAAATGAAGGTCAGTTTGTCCAGAAAATTGCGAAAACTTTGAATGTGTCCTCAAGTGCAGTTGCAAAAACCATCAAGCGCCACAACGAAACTGGCTCACATGAGGGCTGCCCCAGGAAAGGAAGACCAAGAGTCACCTCTGCTGCAAAGGGTAAATTCATCTGAGTCACCAACCTCAGAAATCACAAGTTATCAGCAGCTCAGATTAGAGAGCAGATGAATACCAAACCGAGCTCTAGCAGCAGAAACATCTCTAGAACAACTGTTAAGAGGAGACTAAATCAGGCGTTCATGGTCCACTAGCAGCTAGGAAGATCCAACAAGCAGAAGAGATGTGTTTGGGCCAAGAAACCCAAGGAATGGACATTAGACCAGTGAAATCTGTGCTTTGGTCTGATGAGTCCAAATTTGAAATCTTTGGTTACAAACGCTGTGTCTTTGTGACGGAGAAAAGGTGACCGGATGGGTTCTACATGCCTGGTTCCCACCGTGTAGCATGGAGGAGGAGGTGTGATGGTGTGGGGTGCTTTGCTGGTGACACTGTTGGGGATTTATTCAAAATTGAAGACATACTGAACCAGCATGACTACCACAGCATCCTGCAGCGGCATGCCATCCCATCCGGTTTGCGTTTAGTTGGACCATCATTATTTTTTTTTTAAAGAACAATGACTCCAAAACACCTCCAGGGTGTCAAACCCAATCCAGATGGTTTGGGGTAAGCTGGACCGCAGAGTGGAGGCAAAAGGACCAAAAACTTTTGAGCATTCTGGGAACTCCTTCAAGATTGTTGGGAAACCATTTCAGGTGACTACCTCTGTAAGCTCATCAAGAGAATGCCAAGAGTGTGCAAAGCAGTATTCAGATCAAAGGGTGGCTACTTTGAAGAAACTAGAATATAAGACATGTTTTCAGTTATTTCACACATTTTTGTCAAGTACAGCTTTGATGCCTTCAGTTATAATCTACAATGTAAATAGTCATGAAAATAAAGGAAATGCGTTGAATGAGAAGGTGTAACCAAACTTTTGGCCTGTACTGTAAAAACTATACTGTACTGTAAGAAAATCTGCATTTACGTATACAAATAACAAACATATTAGATAATAACCATCGGTCTCCTGGGTGAAAGTCCTGACAGGACTACCACAGCCAATATTTTGAAATGGAAAGATTACAAAATGGAGCACGTGCTCAAGAACAGAGGTCAAACAACGCTGCGACTTCAGGTCTCAAGAGTTTGATTAGGTTCTTCATGTATTAGTGACTATGTTGGTGGAAGATTAATGAGATCCTTGGAGGGAGAAGTAATCTTATAAAAAGTTCCACAGCGTCAAACAGTTCACTTCTGAGTTTTGGAATGAACACACACAAGCGACTATCATGGTCAGAGAACCTAGAAAGATGAAAGTGAGATATATTTCAATAATTAATTCATAGACGCTGTGGTATAAATTTCCTGTTTTATTATTGTTTATACTTATTATACCATCTCAACTTCATGGATGACTTAAATTACCTATTTACTCTGGAGCGGCTGGGAAGTTAACAAATACAGATTTTTTTTATTTTTTTATTATGTTCATACTTATTCTTATCTGCAGTAATTGATTATGTGTACCTTAGCTGTTCACCAAAACCTCCATGAGCCTATGTATATTTTCATTGCAGCTTTGTTAGTGAACTCATTTATTTACAGCGTTAATATCTACCCAAAGCTTTTGATTGACTTTTTATCTGAAAAACAGACCACGTCTTATTCAGCCTGTCTTTTTCAGTTTTATATATTTTATACTTTAAGTGGTTCAGAATCCTTACTGTTGGCAGCCATGGCCTATGACAGATATGTGTCTATATGTAAACCTCTGCAA
>NC_045734.1:25377609-25377745 GCF_008692095.1 Etheostoma spectabile | reverse complement strand
TATTTTGTAACAATTCAATTTACAAACTTCAATGTGTAACATCAAGAGTAATTACTATATTTGGTGTAGTCTGTTTAATAGATCTCTCAATTCTGCCCATGCTTTTCATAGTTTTTACATACACCAGGATATTTAT
>NC_045734.1:25376641-25377547 GCF_008692095.1 Etheostoma spectabile | reverse complement strand
TGTTGGTTTTAATCAGTTTCTCCTGTTTGCTTTTTTATGATGTCACTATAGCTCGAATAGAGTCCAATTTTCCTAAAACTGCACGCTTAATAATGACGTTACAAATAATTTTGTATCATCCTCTGTTTAACCCACTCATATACGGGCTCAAAATGAAAGAAATTTCTAAACACCTCAAAAGATTGTTCTGTTCAGCCAAAATGATTTGATGTAATAACACTGATTACTAATGTACAGGCACTTCTTCTGAAATAACCATGCTGAGATGTGAGTTGTTGAAAGGTTCAGTAAATACACAATACTCAGTATATACACAATACTGAGTTATACCACAATACTGAGTATTTACTGTTAAAGAGACTGTTTGTTATGGGAATAGCAAGGTGTCTTGATTTTGAACTTTGTGATGGTTAATATTTGTGTGAATACAAAAATAACAACTCTGTTCTACATTATCAAGTCATCTTAAATGTAGTTTTTCTGTATTTTATTTACTGTCATAAATGTAATTAGCAAGCTAAGTTCTTTGAAGTAACAGAATTTGTTGTTCATTGCTGTATCTTTTTTACTTTCACTGTAAGACGTTCTCATGTGGACTGTTTTCTGTATTTAACTCTACTTTCATAAATGTAATTAGCAAACCTGAACCCTGTTTACCTGAGATGACATTTACATTCATAGCATTGGCTCTGGGTACCATGATAAATTAAATATTGACATTCAGCAATATAAGTTGTATTATTGCAGATGCTAAATGTGTCAAGACCACACTTAAAGTGTGAACATGCCTTTCACTTTACAGATAATTGAAGTTGTTTTGAGTAACAATGATATTTGTTGTTCATCGCTGGATTTTAGTTCTTCCACAGCAACACATTCTGACTCAGGAGGAAATCCTTATTTTTC
>NC_045734.1:25376070-25376631 GCF_008692095.1 Etheostoma spectabile | reverse complement strand
CAAGCTATGACTTTACTACTGATACCCAACTTACGGGAGTAATTTTCTTATTCACAATGAAAATAAATAGGTTCACACTGGGAATTTCATCGTACATCTAAATAAGGTAGAAGAGTGCATAGAAAACTTGTCTGGGCAGGATGCATTAACGTTGCAGCTGTTAAAGGTAGAGCTCATTTTAATGGTTTTATAAACTGCTGGGTAGTTTCAGCTAAGAAAATACATAAGATATATTGTATATTATTATTATTATTATTATTATAGATATATTATTCTTCTTTCAAGGTTTAATTTTTGGCCATTTCTGCCTTTAATCTCCAGGACAGCTAGGACACGAAAAGGGAGAGAGAGGGGAACAACATGCAGGAAACCTGAAACTTCATATGGGCGCCATTATATTTACTTTTTCTGATTATATTTTGTGTTAAATATAACTCCTGTGACATGAAACCAATACACAGCAGTAAGTGGGGATGGATCAATTGGCTATTTTAGTATTTCAGAAAGAGTATTGAAAACTGACTGCCGTGGCGGGGAGGGGGGGGGGACGACCTGTAGCTC
>NC_045734.1:25373113-25376060 GCF_008692095.1 Etheostoma spectabile | reverse complement strand
AGCGCGCTCACCATGTAGGCGGAGTCTGACCTGTGGCCCTTTGCTGAATCCCCAGTTTCTCTTCAACCGTTCCTGTCTATCACTACAAATAAAGGGAAAAGAAAAAACTGACAGTTGGAAATGATGGAGTCTTGGACATGACCCACACATCTGTAATAGGTTTGCAAGGTTCGGTTCACATATTTCTAGAAAGCCTGTTAATTTAGGTCTTTAATGTCGGAAATTCGGGGGGTTTATTCTAAATGTTACCCCCCCCTCCACCTTTTTATGATTTATTTTTAATTTACAATGGTCTTAATAAACCTTTGTAATGTTATAGGAGGTCAAAGTATAACAAAGTCCTCATAAAGTGAATCTATAAAGTAACATTGGGATTGTTTTGTGTGTGTGTGTGTGTGTGTGTTTGTGCCTCCATTATATGATGCTCTATTTCGCACAACACCACATGGCGTCCACAGAAGCCCACGGCTGATGTAAGGAGACTGTAATGATGTCCATTAGCGTGGGATGGGACACCATGCCAGCCGGGGGGGGGGGGGGACTGCAGCCAGATAATTACAGTGTGGTCACAGTGTTCGTCCTCAGAGGACAACTGAGAGACAACAGTTATCACAAACACACATACCTTTTCTCCTACCAATGAAGAGTTGAATTAAAGTGACATTACTGAGTCACTTTGCTGACTTTAATGTCAGATACTACGCCACACAGGAGCAAGACAGTTAAAACACTTTTTAAGTTAACGTAATTTACAAAGCTAATATTTTGTTACTAGCAACCTACGCGTGCCATCTGTCAGATACAGCTGCATTTTCAGCTGTGAACAAAACCGTTCAGGAGGTATTACAGTTAAAGTGGGACGTGCGTAATGTTTCATCTGTCCCTGCTGGACGGGACGATGGAAACACCATGGGGGGGGAATGAAACATACAGATTAAGCCCCATAAACTTCCCAGAACTTTAATATTTTACTATATATCATGAATGGTACTTCCAAAAGGTTTTATTTTAGATAGATCGTTGCAGGCCTGTACGTCTTTGGGAATGTCTGTTAACAACTCATTGCCGTCATCATGAAGCGTGTTTGAAGCGATTATTGAATTATCATCAGCACTGTGGAGGATTCAGCCATTTTTATAGCTAGAACAGTACATTTATCCATATATATCATGTTTCTATTGTGCAAAATGTCGTTTCACTAGGTTGTTACGTGGGTTAGACCACTGGACATCTACATAACCCTTACAGCCCGTCAGTCTCCATAGGATAACATAGGTTAACATGCTCTATGGTCTGATAGGAGGAGGTTAACATGCTCGATGGTCTGAGAGGAGGAGGTTAACATGCTCTATGGTCTGATAGGAGGAGGTTAACATGCTCTATGGTCTGATAGGAGGAGGGTAACATGCTCTATGGTCTGAGAGGAGGAGGTTAACATGCTCTATGGTCTGATAGGAGTAGGTTAACATGCTCTATGTCCTGATAGGAGGAGGTTAACATGCTCTGTGGTCTGAGAGGAGGAGGTTAACATGCTCTGTGGTCTGAGAGGAGGAGGTTAACATGCTCTATGTTTCCACCTAAAGAAGTCTGTCTACCATCATCGCACTCAGAGAAAACTGGAATGTTTTATCCGTCCCGTGTTTAAATCGTCCCGGCTCTCCCCAACGTAAAACTTTTACTTTAATAAAAGTACCCCCATGCAGAAATACTCTGTTACAAGTCCTGCATTCAACATAGGACTGCTCGATTATGGACAGAATTATTTTTGTCAATATTGAAATCATTATTAGCAACCACGGTTACTTGTTGACTTTTGAGAAACATGTTGCATTTATTGAAACGGCGACTCTGTTTCCATCCACACGTTTTTATACGAATTACTGATATTGAATTAAAAAATGCCTTTCCGGTAACAGTAAAATTCGATGTAATTCCATGAATATTATCTCAAAGGAAATCCATTGGGTCTCATCTGATTTCTTGATGACATTCTTCTTATGTGATGAACGCGGATGGAAACGTTATTTGACGAATAAATAATGAATTGTGATGTGGTTTTAGGTCATTTTATGGTTGCAACCCGCCACAAAACACAGAAGAAGAAGTTTCCTCTCTGTCTCACACATGGGGGGGGGGGCAGCAAAGACAGATGGAAGTGGACGGACTATGGAACCCGTGAAGGAAATGGCCGATAAAGGTTAGGACAAGCCGTGGGACGTCCTGCGGAGTCAATGGAAGACGCGCAACGAATACATGTCTCAAACACGAGTTGTCTTCTCCTGAACCCAACCGACCATCTTCTTCTCCTGAACCCAACCGACCCGTTCTTCTTGTCCTAAACCCAACCACCGTTCCTTTCTCCTAAACCCAACCGACCCGTTCTACTTCTCCTAAAACCCAACCGACCCGCTACCTCCTAAACCCAACCGACCCGTTCTTCTGCGTGTCATTGAAACGTAAGCCCCCCCCCCCCCACAACCTTTTCCTTAACCTGCCAGTTAAATCTTTTATTCTTTTAAGTGCCTTTGTCTACTGTTCAGAATAATCAACCTCATCAGAGCGGCAATAAAATGGGTTTAAATCAGTAGAAGATACATCGGCATCTATCATCTGCCAAATTTAAAGAATGCATTTAGGTCCTTACCATGATCTGGTTTATACCAAACTACTTGTTTTGGTTTAGGCAGAAAACTCTACTTTAGCTTAGTAAAAGATTGTGTTTTGGGTTGAAATCTGTACATACTGTTTGTGAGGTTACTTACAGTAAAAGAAAGAAAATCTGCGTTTACTTATACAAATAACCAACTTATATTAGATAATAACCCTTGTGTTGTCTTCCCGTGAAACTTGAAAATCAATACTTTTACTGACCTTTTTATCAATGTTTTTAACTTTTTCTTAAATTGTTGTCCTTTTTTTCAATGTTTGTCACTTTTTTTGACATTTT
>NC_045734.1:25372997-25373103 GCF_008692095.1 Etheostoma spectabile | reverse complement strand
TACGCAACACTAACTTATTAACTTTGGGACTTTATGGTCAATAAACCTCATTTATAGGAAATTATACCTAATGTTGTGTGGAATCAATCATGTTATTTTGGGGAAT
>NC_045734.1:25366000-25372987 GCF_008692095.1 Etheostoma spectabile | reverse complement strand
AAAAGAACATTGATATAGGAAAAAGGGTCAATTTGACCTGAGGACAACATGAGGGTTGAATACCGGTCTTCTGGGTGAAAGTCCTGACAGGACCACAACAGACAATATTTTGAAATGTCATAATTACGTAATGGAGCACATGCTCAAGAAAAGAAGTAAAACAACGCTGCGACTTCAGGTCTCAAGAGTTTGATTAGGTTCTTCATGTATTAGTGACTATGTTGGTGGAAAGATTAATGAGATCCTTGGAGGGAGAAGTAATCTTATAAAAAAGTTCCACAGCGTCAAACAGTTCACTTTCTGAGTTTTGGAGATGAAACACACACCAAGTGGACTATCATGGTCAGAGACCTAGAAAGAGTGAAAGTGAGATATATTTCAATAATTAATTCATAGACGTGTGTATAAATCTTCCTGTTTTATTATTTATTTACTTATTTACATCTCAACATTAATGGATGAGTTAAAGTAACTTATATAAGCTGGATGGCACATGTGGAAGTTGATAGATTCAGATATGTTTTTTTTTATTATGTTCATAGCATATTCTAATAATCTGCAGTAATTCTATTATTGTGTACCTTATCTGGTTTCACCCAAAACCTCCATGAGCCTATGTACATTTTTCATGCGCTTTCACTAAACTGTCTACTCTACAGCACTAATATCTACCCAAAGCTTTTGGTTGACTTTTTATATGAAAAACAGATCATATCTTATTCAGCCTGTCTCTTTCAATTTCAAATATTTTATACTTTAGGCTGTTAGAGTTCTACTGTTGGCAGCCATGGCCTATGACAGATATGTGTCTATATGTAAACCTCTGCAATATCACACTATAATGACAAAAACCACAGTAAGTATTTTCCTGTTCTTTGCTTGGTTTGTGTCTGCTTGTCATATTTTAGTCCAAACAATATTTAGTTATGAAGCAAAACTTTGTGACTTAACTCTAAAAGGAATATTTTGTAACAATTCAATTTACAAACTTCAATGTGTAACATCAAGAGTAATTACTGTATTTGGTATAGTTATTCTATTAGATCTCTCAATTCTGCCCATGCTTTTCATAGTTTCTACATACACCAGGATATTTATAATAACCTATCGAAGTAGTAGAGAAGTCAGGAGAAAAGCTGCACAGACCTGTTTACCCCACCTGTTGGTTTTAATCAGTTTTCTCCATTTTGCTTGTATGATATACTATAGCTCGAGTGCAATCCAATTTCCCTAAAACGCACGCTTAAGTAATCGTTACCAAATATTTGTATCATCCTTGTTAAACCCACTCATATACGGGCTCAAAATGAAAGAATATCTAAGCACCTCAAAAGATTGTTCTGTTTCACCAAAATGATTTGATGTAATAACACTGATTACTAATGTACAGGCACTTCTTCTGAAATAACATGCTGAGATGTGAGTTGTTGAAAGGTTCAGTAAATCACAATACTCAGTTATAACACATACTGAGTATTTACTGGTAAAGAGACTGTTTGTTATGGGAATCGCAAGGGTGTCTTAATTTGAACTTGTGATGGCTAATATTTGTGGAATACAAAATAACAACTCTGTTCACTTAATCAAGTCATCTAAATGTAGTTTTTCTGTATTTTATTTACTGTCATAAATGTATCAGCAAGCTAAGTTTCTTTGAAGTAACACATTTGTTGTTCATTGCTGTATCTTTTTTACTTTCACTGTAACATGTTCTCATGTGGACTGTTTCTGTATTTAACTCTACTTTCATAATGTAATTAGCAAACCTAACCCTGTTTACCTGAGATGACATTTACATCATGCATTGGCTCTGGTACCATGATAAATTAAATATGAACATTCACAATATAAGTTGTATTATTGCAGATGCTAATGTTCAGCCCACACTTAAGTTTGAACATGCCTTTCACTTGACAGATAATTCGAAGTTGTTTTGAGTAACAATGATATTTGTTGTTCATCGCTGGATTTTATTCTTCCCACAGCAACACATTCTGACTCAGGAGGAATCCTTATTTTTCACTTCAAGCTATGACTTTACTACTGATCTCAACTTTACGGGGGTGACCGTTACTATTTTCTTATTCACAATGAAAAAAATAGGTTCACACTGGGAATTTCATACATCTAAAAGGTAGAAGAGTGCATAGAAAACTTGTGCTGGGCAAGATGCTAATGTTGCAGCTGTTAAAGGTAGAGCTCATTTTAATGGTTTTAAACGCTGGGTAGTTTCAGCTAAGAACATACATAAGATGTATGTATTCTGTAGTTTTTTTTTGGGCATTTCTCCTTTATCACCAGACAGCTAGGACATGAAAGGGGAAAACATGCAGGAAACCTGCCACTGCGGATTTGAACCTGGGCCTCTGTGGAGGACTATACTTCTTAATTTAGTTAATTAATTTAATTTTAATTAATTTGATTAGATTTATTATTTCAGGACATTGCACACAGATGAACAAGTATAGCAGTTACACGTTTCCATCTGCGTCCATTAGGCAGGTTGGATTTACCGTAAAAAGACATGGTCTAGTAACATTTAGTATAAAAGAAAGAAAGAAACAAAAAGAAAAGAAAACAAAAACAAAAACCAGAACAGACCAATTCATTAGTAGAAGTAAAAATAGAACTCTTTATAAGGGCGCCAATATATTGACTTTTTCTGATTATATTTTGTATTTCACTATGTATCCTGTGATATGACACCAAACACAGCATGAAGTGCATACAAAACTGGTCTCTGCAAGACCCCCCAGCAGAGGTATGGGCTAAGCCCTGAATTCCTCAGGGTCAATATCACGCACCATCACCAGTCAAAATCTGTAGTTGCAGTGCAAGTTTCCACCTGGAAGTAATGCACAATAAAAGAGTTTACGACTTAAAGTGGTCTTATACTGCCACACATGATGGTATTCATGTCCCTTCAGCTGCAATTGCAACAAGTAGGAAATCCACTTTATTAATAAAGCACCTTAGAATACCCCTTGAGATGTATATCTTGTTTTATCATAAGATACTAAGGCCAACGTTTGGACACTGTTAAAACTGATTTATGACTATTTAACATTGTAGATTATCACTGAAGGCATCAAAACATATGAATGAACCATGGGAATTATGTATTAACAAAAAACGTGAAAAAAATGAAAACATGTCTTATAGTCTAGTGTTATTCCATTTACCCAAGTTCTAGCAGCAGAGACATCTCTAGAACAACTGTTATGAGAGACTTGCGCGAATTAGGCCTTCATGGTCCAATAGTCATCTAGGAAACCACTGATTAAGGAGAGCTAACCCCAGCAGAAGAATTTGTTGGGCCTAGAAACCAGTTATGCATTAGACCAGTGAAATCTGGGCTTTGGTTCTGAGTCCAAGTTTGGGTCTTTAGTTCCAACGGCCATGTCTTTGTGGCGACGGAGAAAAATGTGACTGGATGGATTCTACATGCCCTGGTTCCCTCTGATAGCATTGAGGGAGGTGTGGGGGTGGGGATGCTTACTTGTGACACTGGTTTGGGTATTTATTCAAAAATGGAAGGCATCCTGAACCATCATGGCTACCACAGCATCCTGCAGCGCATGCCTTCCCATCCAGTTTGTGTTTAGTTGGACCCTCCATTATTTTTCAACAAGACAATGACCCCAAACACACCTCCAGGAGTGTAGAGATATCTGACCAAGAGGGAGAGTGGTGGACTGCTGCGCCCCCACAGTCCCTGGGCCTGAACCCATATCGAGATGGTTTGGGGTGAGCTGGTACCCGCAGAGTGAAGGCAAAAGGGCCAACAAGTGCTGGCATTCGGGAAACTCCTCAAGACTGTTGGGAAACCCTTTTAGTGGTGACTCTTCTTTGAAGGTGAGTGCAAATCCGTAATCAGAGCACAGACTGGTTATGTTGAAGAAACTAGAATATAAGACTGTTTTCAGTTATTTCACACTTTTTGTGAAGTACATCATTCCACATGCGTTCTTCATAGTTTTGATGCCTTCAGTGAGACTCTCATGTAATAGTCATGAAAATAAAGGAAACACATTGAATGCATCTTTTGCCTATACTGTGTATCACATATAACAAAAAAAATCCCCCTCTCACCTTGTGGGGTGGTATGGTGTATCCTCAAGCTCGGGTCCTCTACCAGGCCGGGAGTCGAGGGTTCAGTATCTTAGCTGTTCCTATGCTGGCACTTCTCTGGACAGAGACCCTAATGTTTTTCCTGGAATCTGCTGTAATGCCACCTCCCCTTTGGGGGTCACAGCGCCCCAGTGCTCTGATGTACCACTGGCATCACTGTTGCTCTATTTTTTCCACATCTTTTCCAGCTCCTCTTTCAGGCCCTTGTATTTCTCAAGCTTCTCTCGTGTTCCTTCTTCTTGATGTGGGCTGCGCCTGGGATCGTTCACATCTATCCCTACTGATTTCTCTCCTGTTTGTCCATCAACACGATGTCTGTTGGTTAGCCTACCATGTTTGTCATCTGGATCTTGAAGTCCCACAGGATCTTGGCTCGCTCATTCCGACTACCTTAGGAGGGGTCTTCCATTTTGACCTTGGACTTCCAACCCATACTCGTGGCAGATGTTCCTGTAACTAGACGCTATCTGTTATGGCGTTTCATGTACGCTCTTCCTGCCTGCATCTTACACCCTGCTGTTGTGTGCTGTACTGTCTCCGGGGCTCCTGCACAGTCTGCACCTGGGGTCCTGGCCTGGTGTGACAGACCCAGCTTCTATGATCTTGTACTGAGTGCCTGTTCTTTGTGCTGCCATGATTAGTGCCTCTGTGCTGCCTTCAGTCCACCTTTTCCAGCCACTGGTAGGATTTTCTTGATATCAGCTATTCTTTTCTATTTGTCTGTGGTACACACCGTGCAGCGGCTTTGGTCCCTCCAGACGGTTCTTCATCTTCCTTGTCCTCGCCTTCGGGTTTCTGCTGCCCAAGGTATTCCTAAGCCCCTCATCTTTGGGGCCATCTTTCTGAGGTACTCCTGGATCTCTTTGTTCATCCTGGACAGTGGTCTTGTTACTCACTAGCCCTCGGCCCCCCCGCTACACTTGGTGTACAGTCTGCAGGGGGCTGATTTGGGGTGAAACCACCTGCATTTGAGGAGCTTTCCCGTCTTGATGTCGTTGCCTCTATCTCTCTCTTTTGGCTAGTTTATTAGACCAGCGGGGTATCTGATGACTGGCAGGGCGTATGTGTTGATGGCTCGAGTCTTGTTTTCCCCATTCAGCTACTTTTCAGGACCTGCCTCCTTCTTTGTAGGTATTTGGCTGTGGCGGTCTTCCTGCTGCCTCCTCATGGTTTCCTTAGCCTTTGGCCCCCCAAGGTATTTGTGCTATCCTGACATCTGCAATACAGCCTCTGGTAGTTCAATCCCTCATTTCTGATCATCTTCCCTTTTTTTGATACATGCAACCCACACTTGTCCACATCCGAACGACATTCCAATTCTTTGCTAGATCCTGGTAGTGTGGATCGTGAGTTGAATCTCGCCTCATTTCTGGCATACAGCTTGATGTCATCCATGCAGCGGAGGTAACGCATAATTGTTCCGGCTTCGGAATCACTAGTTTCCATGTTATGCAGAGGCAGGTTATCGGCACGGTAGTGTGGATGGGATTGTTCCCATTCTGGGATCCCTCATGATCAGGATTGTCCCGTCCTTGGGTTAACCATTCCGGGTGGGTCCATCCATCACGCATTGTTCTTTGTACGCAAGGCGTTCAGAAATGCATACATGATATATATACATATATGTGTGTGTACATGACAGTGGTTATCATCAGCATGAAGTTGAATCAAACTAGAATGCACCATATGGAAATGTACTTAAAAAAGGAAGAAGAGTTGCCAGAGATGCCAGCACTTGTTGGCCCTTTTGCCTCACTCTGCGGTCCAACTCTCCCAAGCGTCTGCATTGGGTTCAGGTCCGGTGACTGTGGAGGCGCACCAGCCGTCACTCTCTTCTTGGGTCAAATAGATCTTAAACAGCTTGGAGGTGTTTTTTGGGATCATTGTCTTTGAAAAATAAATGATGGTCCACTAAACGAACTGGATGGGATACATGTTGTGCAGGATGCCGTGTTAGCCTACTTGTTCAGTATGCCTTCAATTTTGAATAAATCGCCAACACCTCACCACCAAAGCCCCCCCACACACCATAAACCTCCTCCTCCAGCTTCACGTTGGGACCCAGGCATGTAGAATCAATCCCGTCACGTTTCTGTCTGTCGCACAAAGACACGCGGTTGGAACCAAAGATCTCAACTGACTCACCTTCTTGTCATTAACAGATTTTTTCTTCTGTTCTGGATTTTAGCTTTTATTTTCACACAAACACACACCCTGAAAGACTTGCCAGGACTAAAACTATTCTACGTTAGAAAGATTATGTATGGAGCCCATGTCATGAAAAGCCTGCAACTTCAGGTCTCCAGAGTCTGATGAGTTCTTCATGTATTCGTAACTATTGGTGGAGAGTTTATGAAGATCCTTGGGGGGGGCAAAGCAATTTCATAAAACTTTCCACAGACTCAAACGTTCACTTCTAATTTTGAAAAGGACAAACACCAGGTGACTTCCAAGGTCAGGTATCTATGAATGGGTAGACCCAACAGTAACAGGTTGGATGTTGGTGTTTTATCATGTAAGTGAGAGCTCTTTTTAGGAATTATGCCCGCTTGTTTATAAATTGCTTGTTTATTACTCAACATCTATACATTTAATTAAAGACAACATTAATGGATGATGATGCAAGGTAACCTATGTAACTCTGGACTGGGCATGTGGAAGTTAACAATACAGATATGTTTTTTATTTTTGTATTTGTTCATAGCATCTATCTTCTAATAATCTGCAGTAATTCTATTTATGTGTTTACCTTATCTGGTTTCACCAAACCTCCATGAGCCTATGTACATTTTCATTGCAGCTTTGTTAGTGAACTCGGTTCTTTACAGCACTAATACTACCCAAGCTTTTGATTGA
>NC_045734.1:25365787-25365975 GCF_008692095.1 Etheostoma spectabile | reverse complement strand
CGCTGTGTATAAATCTTCCTGTTTTATTATTTATTACTTATTATAACATCTCAACATTAATGGATGAGTTAAATGTAACTTATATAAGTCTGGATGGGCATGTGGAAGTTGATAGATTCAGATATGTTTATTTTGTTATTATGTTCATAGCATATATTCTAATAATCTGCAGTAATTCTATTATTGTG
>NC_045734.1:25359260-25365777 GCF_008692095.1 Etheostoma spectabile | reverse complement strand
GGTTTCACCAAAACCTCCATGAGCCTATGTACATTTTCATTGCAGCTTTGTCACTAAACTGTCTACTCTACAGCACTAATATCTACCCAAAGCTTTTGGTTGACTTTTTATATGAAAAACAGATCATATCTTATTCAGCCTGTCTCTTTCAATTTCAAATATTTTATACTTTAGGCTGTTCAGAGTTCTTACTGTTGGCAGCCATGGCCTATGACAGATATGTGTCTATATGTAAACCTCTGCAATATCAACACTATAATGACAAAAACCACAGTAAGTATTTTCCTGTTCTTTGCTTGGTGTTGGTGTCTGCTTGTCATATTTTATTCCAACAATATTTAGTTATGAAGCAAAACTTTGTGACTTACCTAAAAAGGAATATTTTTGTAACCATTCAATTACAAACTTCAATGTGTAACATCAAGAGTAATTACCTGTATTTGGTATAGTTATTCTATTAGATCTCCAATTCTGTGCCCATTGCTTTTCATAGTTTCTACATACACCAGGATATTTTATAATAACCTATCGAAGTAGTAAGACGTCAGAGAGAAAAGCTGCACAGACCTGTTTCCACCCCACCTGGTTTGGTTTTAATCATTTTCTCCATTTTTGCTTGGTCTAGTGGATATACCTATAGCTCGAGTGCCCATCCAATTTCCCTAACGCACGCTTAAGAATCGTTAGCAAATAATTTTGTATCATCCTTGTTACAAACCCACTCATAGTACGAGGCTCAAAATGAAAGAACTATCTAACAACTCAAAGATTGTTCTGTTTCATCCAAATGATTTGATGTAATAACACTGATTACTAATGTACAGGCACTTCTTCTGAAATAACCATGCTGAGATGTGAGTTGTTTGAAAGGTTCAGTAAATCAACAATACTCATTATAGACACATACTGAGTATTTACTGTAAAGAGACTGTGTTGTTATGGGAACGGCCAAGGTGTCCCTTAATTTTGACTTGTGATGCTAATTTTGTGGAATACCAAAATAACAACATCTGTTCGACTTAATCAAGTCATCTAAATGTAGTTTTTCTGTATTTTATTTACTGTCTAATGTATCAGCAGCTAAGTTTCTTTGAAGTACAGCATTTGTTTTTTCATTGCTGTAATCTTTTTTACTTTCAACGTAACATGTTCTCATGTGGACTGTTTCTGTATTTCAACTCTACTTTCATAATGTCATTAGCAAACCTTTAACCCTGTTTACCTGAGATGACATTTACATTCATCGCATTGGCTTGTTTACCATGATAAATTAAATATGAACATTCATCAATATAAGTTGTATTATTGCAGATGCTAACTGTTCCAGCCCACACTTAAGTTTGACATGCCTTTTCAACTGACAGATAAAATCGAGTTTGTTTTGAGTAACAATGATATTTGTTGTTCATATCATATCGCTGGATTTTAATTTCTTCCCACAGCAACACTTCTGACTCCAGGAGGACATCTTATTTTTCACTTCAAGTATGACTTTTACTACTGATCTCAATTTACGGGGGTGACCGTTACTATTTTCTTATTCACAATGAAAAAATAGGTTCACACTGGGAACATTTCATACTCTACATAAGGTAGAAGAGTGCATAGAAAACTTGGCTGGGCAAGATGCTTAAGTTGCAGCTGTTAAGAGTAGAGCTCATTTTATGTTTTGTATACACGGCTGGGTAGTTTCAGCTAAGAACATACATAAGATGTACTGTGATTCTGTAGTTTTTCTTTGGGCATTTCTTCCTTTATCACCAGTACAGCTAGGACATGAAAGGTTAAATACATGCAGGAAACCTGCCACCACCATGTCGGATTTGAACCTGGCCTCTGTGTGAGGACTAATACTTTCTTCATTTACGTTAATTAATTTAATTTTAATTAATTTGATTAGGATTTATTATTTCCAGGACCATTTGCACACAGATGAACAAGTATGCATTACACGTTTCCATCTGCCGTCCATTAGGCAGTTGGATTTACCGTAAAAAGTACATGGTCTAGTACAGTTTAGTATAAAAGAAAGAAAGAAACAAAAAGAAAAGAAAACAAAAACAAAAACCAGAACAAAATTCATTAGTAAAGTAAAAATAGAAGCTTTTATAAGGGGCGCCAATAATATTGACTTTTTCTGATTATATTTTGTATTCACATGTATCCGTGATATGACCAAACACAGCAATTGAGTGCAATACAAACACTGGTCTCTGCAAGACCCCCCAGCAGAGAGTATGGGTCCTAAGCCCTGAATTTCCTCAATGGGCAATATCACGCACCATCACCAGTAAAATCTGCTAGTTGTCCGTGCAATGTTTTCCACCTGGAAGTAATGCACAATAAAAGACGTTTACGACTTTAAAGTGGTCTTATATGCCACACATGATGGATTCATGTCCCTTCAGCGCAATTAGCAACAAGTAGGAAATCCACTTTATTAATAAAGCACCTTGAATACCCCTTGAGATGTATTCTTGTTTTATCATATAGATCACTACAGGCCAAACGTTTGGACATGTTAAACTTGGATTTCATGACTATTTAACATTGTAGATTATCATGAAGGCATCAAAACATTATGAATTGACACATGTGGAATTATGTATTTGAACAAAAAACGTGAAAAAAAAAAAAATGAAAATCATGTCTTATAGTCTAGTGTTATTCCATTTACCCATAGTTCTAGCAGCAGAGACATCTCTAGAACACTGTATATGATGAGACTTGCGCGATATTTACCTTCATGGTCCATATCACTAGAAACCACTGTTAAGGAGAGCTAACCCCAGCAGAAGATATTTGTTGGGCCTAGAACCAGTTATCGCATTAGACCAGTGAAATCTGGCTTTGTTCTGAGTCCAAGTTTGCGGTCTTTATTCCAACGGCCATGTCTTTGTGTGCGACGGAGAAAAATGTGACTGGATGGGATTCTACTGCCCTGGTTTTCCCTCTTAGCATTTGAGGCGGAGGTGTGCGGGGTGGGGATGCTTACTTGTGACACTGGTTTTTGGGATTTATTCAAAAAGGAAGGCATCCTGACCATCATGGCTACCACAGCATCCTGCAGCGCTGCCTTCCCATCCAAGTTTGTGTTTAGTTGGACCCTCATTATTTTTCAACAAGACAATGACCCCAAACACACCTCCAGGAGTGTACGGAGATATCTGACCAAGAGGGAGAGTGGTGGACTGCTTGCCCCCCACAGTCCCTGGGCCTGAACCCATTCGAGATGGTTTGGGGTGAGCTGGACCCGCAGAGGTGAAGGCAAAAGGGCAACAAGTGCTTGGCATTCTGGGAAACTCCTCAAGACTGTTGGGAAACCCTTTTAGGGTGACTCTTCTTTGAAGGTGAAGTGCGAAATCCGTAATCAGAGCAAGACGGCTTATACGTTGAAGAAACTAGAATATAAGACTGTTGTTCAGTTTATTTCACACTTTTTGTAGTACATCATTCCACATGCGTTCTTCATAGTTTTGATGCCTTCATGAGACTCTACATGTCAATAGTCATGAAAATAAAGGAAACACATTGAATGCATCTTTTGCCTATACTGTGTATCACAATAACAAAAAAAATCCCCCTCTCACCTTGTGGGGTGGTATGGTGTATCCTCAAGCTCGGGTTCCTCTACCAAGGCCGGGAGTCGAGGGTTCAGTATCTTAGCTGTTTTCCTCTGCTGCACGGTTCTCTGGACAGAGACCTCTTAATGTTTTTTCCTGGAATCTGCTGTATCCACCTCCCCTTTGGGGGTCACAGCCCCCAGTGCTCTGATGTACCACTGGCATCACTGTTGCTCTATTTTTTCCACATCTTTGTCCAAGCTCACTTTTCAGGCCCTGTGTATTTCTCAAGCTTCTCTCGTGTTCCTTCTTCTGATGTGGGCTGCGCCTGGGAATCTTCACATCTATCCCCTACTGATTTCTCTCCTGTTTGTTCCATCAACACGATGTCTTGTTGGTTAGCCTACCATTTTGTCATTCTGGATCTTGAAGTCCCACAGGATCTTGGCTCGTCTGTCCGCTACTTAGGAGGGGTCTTCCCATTTTGACCTTGGACTTCCACCCTACCTCGTGGCAGATGTTCCCTGTAACTAGACCGCTATCTGTTATGGCGTTTCAGTGTACGCCTCTTCCTGCCATGCATCTTACACCCTGCTGTTTGTGTGCTGTACTGATCTCCGGGGCTCCTGCACAGTCTGCCTGGGGCCTGGCCTGTGTGGAAGACCAGCTTCTATTGATCTTGTACTGAGTGCCCTGTTCTTTTGCTGCCATGATTAGTGCCTCTGTGCTGGCCTTCAGTCCACCGTTTCCAGCCACTGGTAGGATTTTCTTGATATCAGCTATTCTTTTTTCTATTGTCTGGTGGTACACAACCGTGCAGCGGCTTTGGTCCCTCCAGGACGGTTCTTCATCTTCCTTGTCCTCGCCTTCGGGTTTCTGCTGCCCAAGGTTTTCCTAGCCCCTCATCTTGGGGCCATCTTCTGAGGTACTCCTGGATCTTCTTTGTTCATCCTGGACAGTGGTCTTGTTACTCACTAGCCCTCGGCCCCCCACGCTACACTTGGTGTACAGTCTCAGGGGGCTTGATTTGGGGTGAAACCCCTGCATTTTGAGGAGCTTTCCCGTCTTGATGTCGTTGCTCTATCTCTCCTCTTTTGCTAGTTTATTAGACCAGTTTCGGGGTATCTGATGACTGCAGGGCGTATGTGTTGATGCTTCGGTCTTGTTTTTCCCCCATTCAGCTACTTTTCAGGACCTGCCTCCTTCTTTGTAGGTATTTGGCTGTGGCGGTCTTCACTTGCTGCCTCCTCATGGTTTCCTTAGCCTTTGGCCCCCCAAGGTATTTGTCGCTACCTGCACATCTGCAATAACAGCCTCTGTATTCAATCCCTCATTTCTGATCATCTTCCCTTTTTTTTGATACATGCAACCCACACTTGTCCACATCCGAACGACATTCCAATTCTTTTGCTAGATCCTGGTAGTGTGGATCCGTGGTTGATATCTCGCCTCATTTCTGGCTACAGCTTGATGTCATCCTGCAGCGGAGGTAACGCTAATTGTTTCCGCTTCGGAATCACTAGTTGTTTTTTTTTTCCATGTTATGCAGAGGCAGTTAATCGGCACGGTAGTGTGGATGGGATTGTTCCCTTCTGGGATCCCTCATGATCAGGATTGTCCCGTCCTTGGGTTAACCATTCCGGGTGGGTCCATCCATCCGCAGTTGGTTCCTTTGTACTGCAAGGCGTTCAGAAATGCATACATGATATATATACATATAGGTGTGTACATTGACAGTGTTATCATCCAGCATGAAGTTGATCAAACTAGAATGCACTCATTGGAAGATGTACTTAAAAAAGGAAGAAGGAGTTTGCCAGAGATGCCAGCACTTGTTGGCCTTTTGCCTCACTCTCGGTCCAACTCTCCCAAGCGTCTCATTGGGTTCAGGTCCGGTGACTGTGGAGGCGCACCAGGCCGTCACTCTCTTCTTGGGTCAATAGATCTTAACAGCTTGGAAGGTGTTTTTTGGGATCATTGTCTTTGAAAAATAAATGATGGTCCACTAAACGGAACTGGATGGGATTACATGTTTGTGCCAGGATGCCGTGTTAGCCTACTTGTTCAGTAATGCCTTCAATTTTGAATCAAATCGCCACACTCTCACCACCAAAGCCCCCCCACACACCCATAACCTCCTCCTCCAGCTTCCGTTGGGACCCAGGCTGTAGAATCATCCCGTCACGTTTCTGTCTGTCGCACAAAGACACGTCGGTTGGAACCAAAGATCTCCAACTGACTCACCTTCTTGTTCCATTAACAGATTTTTTCTTCTGTTCTGGATTTTAGCTTTTATTTTCACACAAACACACACGCCTGAAAGACTTGCCAGGACTAAAACTATTCTACGTTAGAGATTATGTACTGAGCCCATGTCATGAAAAGCCTGCAACTTCAGGTCCTCCAGAGTCTGATGCAGTTCTTCTGTATTTCGTAACTATTGTGGAGAGTTTACTGAAGATCCTAATGGGGGGGGCAAAGCAATTGTCATAAAACTTTCCACACTCAACGTTCACTTCTAATTTTGAAAAGGACAACACCAGGTACTTCCAAGGTCAGGTATCTATGAATGGGTAGACCCAACAGTAACAGGTTGGATGTTGGTGTTTTATCATGTAAGTGAGACTCTTTTTTAGGAATTCATGCCCGCTTGTTTATAAATTGCTTGTTTATTACTCAACATCTATACATTTAATTAGACAACATTAATGGATGATGATGCAACGGACCTATGTAACTCTGGCTGGCATGTGGAAGTTAACAATACAGATATGTTTTTTATTTTTTATTTTTGTTCATAGCATCTATTTCTTCTAATAATCTGCAGTAATTCTATTTATGTGTACCTTATCTGGTTTTCACCAAACCTCCATGAGCCTATGTACATTTTCATTGCAGCTTTGTAGTGAACTCGGTTCTTTACAGCACTAATATCTACCCACAGCTTTGATTGA
>NC_045734.1:25352922-25359235 GCF_008692095.1 Etheostoma spectabile | reverse complement strand
ATGGCCTATGACAGATATGTGTCTATATGTAAACCTCTGCAATATCACACTATAATGACAAAAACCACAGTAAGTATTTTCCTGTTCTTTGCTTGGTTTGTGTCTGCTTGTCATATTTTAGTCCAAACAATATTTAGTTATGAAGCAAAACTTTGTGACTTAACTCTAAAAGGAATATTTTGTAACAATTCAATTTACAAACTTCAATGTGTAACATCAAGAGTAATTACCTGTATTTGGTATAGTTATTCTATTAGATCTCCAATTCTGTGCCCATTGCTTTTCATAGTTTCTACATACACCAGGATATTTTATAATAACCTATCGAAGTAGTAAGACGTCAGAGAGAAAAGCTGCACAGACCTGTTTCCACCCCACCTGGTTTGGTTTTAATCATTTTCTCCATTTTTGCTTGGTCTAGTGGATATACCTATAGCTCGAGTGCCCATCCAATTTCCCTAACGCACGCTTAAGAATCGTTAGCAAATAATTTTGTATCATCCTTGTTACAAACCCACTCATAGTACGAGGCTCAAAATGAAAGAACTATCTAACAACTCAAAGATTGTTCTGTTTCATCCAAATGATTTGATGTAATAACACTGATTACTAATGTACAGGCACTTCTTCTGAAATAACCATGCTGAGATGTGAGTTGTTTGAAAGGTTCAGTAAATCAACAATACTCATTATAGACACATACTGAGTATTTACTGTAAAGAGACTGTGTTGTTATGGGAACGGCCAAGGTGTCCCTTAATTTTGACTTGTGATGCTAATTTTGTGGAATACCAAAATAACAACATCTGTTCGACTTAATCAAGTCATCTAAATGTAGTTTTTCTGTATTTTATTTACTGTCTAATGTATCAGCAGCTAAGTTTCTTTGAAGTACAGCATTTGTTTTTTCATTGCTGTAATCTTTTTTACTTTCAACGTAACATGTTCTCATGTGGACTGTTTCTGTATTTCAACTCTACTTTCATAATGTCATTAGCAAACCTTTAACCCTGTTTACCTGAGATGACATTTACATTCATCGCATTGGCTTGTTTACCATGATAAATTAAATATGAACATTCATCAATATAAGTTGTATTATTGCAGATGCTAACTGTTCCAGCCCACACTTAAGTTTGACATGCCTTTTCAACTGACAGATAAAATCGAGTTTGTTTTGAGTAACAATGATATTTGTTGTTCATATCATATCGCTGGATTTTAATTTCTTCCCACAGCAACACTTCTGACTCCAGGAGGACATCTTATTTTTCACTTCAAGTATGACTTTTACTACTGATCTCAATTTACGGGGGTGACCGTTACTATTTTCTTATTCACAATGAAAAAATAGGTTCACACTGGGAACATTTCATACTCTACATAAGGTAGAAGAGTGCATAGAAAACTTGGCTGGGCAAGATGCTTAAGTTGCAGCTGTTAAGAGTAGAGCTCATTTTATGTTTTGTATACACGGCTGGGTAGTTTCAGCTAAGAACATACATAAGATGTACTGTGATTCTGTAGTTTTTCTTTGGGCATTTCTTCCTTTATCACCAGTACAGCTAGGACATGAAAGGTTAAATACATGCAGGAAACCTGCCACCACCATGTCGGATTTGAACCTGGCCTCTGTGTGAGGACTAATACTTTCTTCATTTACGTTAATTAATTTAATTTTAATTAATTTGATTAGGATTTATTATTTCCAGGACCATTTGCACACAGATGAACAAGTATGCATTACACGTTTCCATCTGCCGTCCATTAGGCAGTTGGATTTACCGTAAAAAGTACATGGTCTAGTACAGTTTAGTATAAAAGAAAGAAAGAAACAAAAAGAAAAGAAAACAAAAACAAAAACCAGAACAAAATTCATTAGTAAAGTAAAAATAGAAGCTTTTATAAGGGGCGCCAATAATATTGACTTTTTCTGATTATATTTTGTATTCACATGTATCCGTGATATGACCAAACACAGCAATTGAGTGCAATACAAACACTGGTCTCTGCAAGACCCCCCAGCAGAGAGTATGGGTCCTAAGCCCTGAATTTCCTCAATGGGCAATATCACGCACCATCACCAGTAAAATCTGCTAGTTGTCCGTGCAATGTTTTCCACCTGGAAGTAATGCACAATAAAAGACGTTTACGACTTTAAAGTGGTCTTATATGCCACACATGATGGATTCATGTCCCTTCAGCGCAATTAGCAACAAGTAGGAAATCCACTTTATTAATAAAGCACCTTGAATACCCCTTGAGATGTATTCTTGTTTTATCATATAGATCACTACAGGCCAAACGTTTGGACATGTTAAACTTGGATTTCATGACTATTTAACATTGTAGATTATCATGAAGGCATCAAAACATTATGAATTGACACATGTGGAATTATGTATTTGAACAAAAAACGTGAAAAAAAAAAAAATGAAAATCATGTCTTATAGTCTAGTGTTATTCCATTTACCCATAGTTCTAGCAGCAGAGACATCTCTAGAACACTGTATATGATGAGACTTGCGCGATATTTACCTTCATGGTCCATATCACTAGAAACCACTGTTAAGGAGAGCTAACCCCAGCAGAAGATATTTGTTGGGCCTAGAACCAGTTATCGCATTAGACCAGTGAAATCTGGCTTTGTTCTGAGTCCAAGTTTGCGGTCTTTATTCCAACGGCCATGTCTTTGTGTGCGACGGAGAAAAATGTGACTGGATGGGATTCTACTGCCCTGGTTTTCCCTCTTAGCATTTGAGGCGGAGGTGTGCGGGGTGGGGATGCTTACTTGTGACACTGGTTTTTGGGATTTATTCAAAAAGGAAGGCATCCTGACCATCATGGCTACCACAGCATCCTGCAGCGCTGCCTTCCCATCCAAGTTTGTGTTTAGTTGGACCCTCATTATTTTTCAACAAGACAATGACCCCAAACACACCTCCAGGAGTGTACGGAGATATCTGACCAAGAGGGAGAGTGGTGGACTGCTTGCCCCCCACAGTCCCTGGGCCTGAACCCATTCGAGATGGTTTGGGGTGAGCTGGACCCGCAGAGGTGAAGGCAAAAGGGCAACAAGTGCTTGGCATTCTGGGAAACTCCTCAAGACTGTTGGGAAACCCTTTTAGGGTGACTCTTCTTTGAAGGTGAAGTGCGAAATCCGTAATCAGAGCAAGACGGCTTATACGTTGAAGAAACTAGAATATAAGACTGTTGTTCAGTTTATTTCACACTTTTTGTAGTACATCATTCCACATGCGTTCTTCATAGTTTTGATGCCTTCATGAGACTCTACATGTCAATAGTCATGAAAATAAAGGAAACACATTGAATGCATCTTTTGCCTATACTGTGTATCACAATAACAAAAAAAATCCCCCTCTCACCTTGTGGGGTGGTATGGTGTATCCTCAAGCTCGGGTTCCTCTACCAAGGCCGGGAGTCGAGGGTTCAGTATCTTAGCTGTTTTCCTCTGCTGCACGGTTCTCTGGACAGAGACCTCTTAATGTTTTTTCCTGGAATCTGCTGTATCCACCTCCCCTTTGGGGGTCACAGCCCCCAGTGCTCTGATGTACCACTGGCATCACTGTTGCTCTATTTTTTCCACATCTTTGTCCAAGCTCACTTTTCAGGCCCTGTGTATTTCTCAAGCTTCTCTCGTGTTCCTTCTTCTGATGTGGGCTGCGCCTGGGAATCTTCACATCTATCCCCTACTGATTTCTCTCCTGTTTGTTCCATCAACACGATGTCTTGTTGGTTAGCCTACCATTTTGTCATTCTGGATCTTGAAGTCCCACAGGATCTTGGCTCGTCTGTCCGCTACTTAGGAGGGGTCTTCCCATTTTGACCTTGGACTTCCACCCTACCTCGTGGCAGATGTTCCCTGTAACTAGACCGCTATCTGTTATGGCGTTTCAGTGTACGCCTCTTCCTGCCATGCATCTTACACCCTGCTGTTTGTGTGCTGTACTGATCTCCGGGGCTCCTGCACAGTCTGCCTGGGGCCTGGCCTGTGTGGAAGACCAGCTTCTATTGATCTTGTACTGAGTGCCCTGTTCTTTTGCTGCCATGATTAGTGCCTCTGTGCTGGCCTTCAGTCCACCGTTTCCAGCCACTGGTAGGATTTTCTTGATATCAGCTATTCTTTTTTCTATTGTCTGGTGGTACACAACCGTGCAGCGGCTTTGGTCCCTCCAGGACGGTTCTTCATCTTCCTTGTCCTCGCCTTCGGGTTTCTGCTGCCCAAGGTTTTCCTAGCCCCTCATCTTGGGGCCATCTTCTGAGGTACTCCTGGATCTTCTTTGTTCATCCTGGACAGTGGTCTTGTTACTCACTAGCCCTCGGCCCCCCACGCTACACTTGGTGTACAGTCTCAGGGGGCTTGATTTGGGGTGAAACCCCTGCATTTTGAGGAGCTTTCCCGTCTTGATGTCGTTGCTCTATCTCTCCTCTTTTGCTAGTTTATTAGACCAGTTTCGGGGTATCTGATGACTGCAGGGCGTATGTGTTGATGCTTCGGTCTTGTTTTTCCCCCATTCAGCTACTTTTCAGGACCTGCCTCCTTCTTTGTAGGTATTTGGCTGTGGCGGTCTTCACTTGCTGCCTCCTCATGGTTTCCTTAGCCTTTGGCCCCCCAAGGTATTTGTCGCTACCTGCACATCTGCAATAACAGCCTCTGTATTCAATCCCTCATTTCTGATCATCTTCCCTTTTTTTTGATACATGCAACCCACACTTGTCCACATCCGAACGACATTCCAATTCTTTTGCTAGATCCTGGTAGTGTGGATCCGTGGTTGATATCTCGCCTCATTTCTGGCTACAGCTTGATGTCATCCTGCAGCGGAGGTAACGCTAATTGTTTCCGCTTCGGAATCACTAGTTGTTTTTTTTTTCCATGTTATGCAGAGGCAGTTAATCGGCACGGTAGTGTGGATGGGATTGTTCCCTTCTGGGATCCCTCATGATCAGGATTGTCCCGTCCTTGGGTTAACCATTCCGGGTGGGTCCATCCATCCGCAGTTGGTTCCTTTGTACTGCAAGGCGTTCAGAAATGCATACATGATATATATACATATAGGTGTGTACATTGACAGTGTTATCATCCAGCATGAAGTTGATCAAACTAGAATGCACTCATTGGAAGATGTACTTAAAAAAGGAAGAAGGAGTTTGCCAGAGATGCCAGCACTTGTTGGCCTTTTGCCTCACTCTCGGTCCAACTCTCCCAAGCGTCTCATTGGGTTCAGGTCCGGTGACTGTGGAGGCGCACCAGGCCGTCACTCTCTTCTTGGGTCAATAGATCTTAACAGCTTGGAAGGTGTTTTTTGGGATCATTGTCTTTGAAAAATAAATGATGGTCCACTAAACGGAACTGGATGGGATTACATGTTTGTGCCAGGATGCCGTGTTAGCCTACTTGTTCAGTAATGCCTTCAATTTTGAATCAAATCGCCACACTCTCACCACCAAAGCCCCCCCACACACCCATAACCTCCTCCTCCAGCTTCCGTTGGGACCCAGGCTGTAGAATCATCCCGTCACGTTTCTGTCTGTCGCACAAAGACACGTCGGTTGGAACCAAAGATCTCCAACTGACTCACCTTCTTGTTCCATTAACAGATTTTTTCTTCTGTTCTGGATTTTAGCTTTTATTTTCACACAAACACACACGCCTGAAAGACTTGCCAGGACTAAAACTATTCTACGTTAGAGATTATGTACTGAGCCCATGTCATGAAAAGCCTGCAACTTCAGGTCCTCCAGAGTCTGATGCAGTTCTTCTGTATTTCGTAACTATTGTGGAGAGTTTACTGAAGATCCTAATGGGGGGGGCAAAGCAATTGTCATAAAACTTTCCACACTCAACGTTCACTTCTAATTTTGAAAAGGACAACACCAGGTACTTCCAAGGTCAGGTATCTATGAATGGGTAGACCCAACAGTAACAGGTTGGATGTTGGTGTTTTATCATGTAAGTGAGACTCTTTTTTAGGAATTCATGCCCGCTTGTTTATAAATTGCTTGTTTATTACTCAACATCTATACATTTAATTAGACAACATTAATGGATGATGATGCAACGGACCTATGTAACTCTGGCTGGCATGTGGAAGTTAACAATACAGATATGTTTTTTATTTTTTATTTTTGTTCATAGCATCTATTTCTTCTAATAATCTGCAGTAATTCTATTTATGTGTACCTTATCTGGTTTTCACCAAACCTCCATGAGCCTATGTACATTTTCATTGCAGCTTTGTAGTGAACTCGGTTCTTTACAGCACTAATATCTACCCACAGCTTTGATTGA
>NC_045734.1:25352374-25352897 GCF_008692095.1 Etheostoma spectabile | reverse complement strand
AAAAGCTGCACAGACCTGTTTACCCCACCTGTTGGTTTTAATCAGTTTCTCCATTTTGCTTGTATATGATATAACTATAGCTCGAGTGCAATCCAATTTCCCTAAAACTGCACGCTTAATAATGACGTTACAAATAATTTTGTATCATCCTTTGTTAAACCCACTCATATACGGGCTCAAAATGAAAGAAATATCTAAGCACCTCAAAAGATTGTTCTGTTCAGCCAAAATGATTTGATGTAATAACACTGATTACTAATGTACAGGAGCACTATTCTTCTGAAATAAACCAGTGCTGAGAATGTGAGTTGTTTAAGAGGTTCAGGTACATATCATCAATACTCCGCATTACACACTACCTGCGTATACGCCCAATACTTGATTATACGCACAATACTGAGTATTTACTGTTAAAGAGACTGTTTGTTATGGGAATAGCAAGGTGTCTTAATTTTGAACTTTGTGATGGCTAATATTTGTGTGAATACAAAAATAACAACTCTGTTCTACATTATCAAGTCAT
>NC_045734.1:25341057-25352349 GCF_008692095.1 Etheostoma spectabile | reverse complement strand
CTTAGCTGCTAGTACATTATGACATTAAATAAAAGACAGAACAACTACATTTAATGACTTATAATGTTAACAGAGTTGTTGATTTTTGTATTCACACAAATATTAGCCATCCACAAGTTCCAATTAAGACACCTTGCTATCCCATACGAAACAGTCTTTTAACAGTAATACTCAGTATTGTGTATTACGATATTGTGGATTTACTGACCTTTCAACAACTCACCTCAGCATGGTTATTTCAGAAGAAGTGCCTGTACATTAGTATCAGTGTTATTACAACCATAAACTTTTTGGCTGAACAGAACAATCTTTTGAGGTGCTTAGACTATTTCTTCATTTTGAGCCCGTATATGAGTGGGTTTAACAAAGGTGATACAATATTTTGTAACGTCTTATTAAGCGTGGCAGTTTTAGGGACAATTGGATTGCACTCGGCCTAATTTATATCATATACAAGCAAAATGGAGAACTGATTAAAACCAACAGGTGGGGTAACAGGTCTGTGCAGCTTTTCTCCTGACTTCTCTACTACTTCGCTAGGTTATTATAAATATCCTGGTGTATGTAAAACTATGAAAGCATGGGCAAATTGAGAGATCTAATAGAAAACTATACCAATACAGTAATTACTCTGATGTTACACATTGAAGTTTGTAAATTGAATTGTTACAAATATTCCTTTTAGAGTTAAGTCACAAAGTTTTGCTTCATAACTAATATTGTTTGGACTAAAATATGACAAGCAGACACAAACCAAGCACAGAACAGGAAATACTTACTGTGGTTTTTTGTCATTATAGTGTGATATTGCAAGGTTTACATATAGTACATATCTGTCTAGGCCATGGCTGCCAACAGTAGAACTCTGACAGCCTAAAGTATAAAATATTTGAATTGAAGAGACGGCTGAATAATATATGATCTGTTTTTCATATAAAAAAGTCAACCAAAAGCTTTGGGTAGATATTAGTGCTGTAGATTAGACAGTTTAGTGCAAGCTGCAGAAAATGTACATAGGCTCATGGAGGTTTTGTGTGAAACCAGATACAGGTACAACATAATGAATTACTGCAGATTATTAGAATATATGCTATGAACATAATACAAATAAACATATCTGAATCTATCAACTTCCACATGCCCATCCAGACTTTATAAGTTACATTTAACTCATCCATTAATGTTGAGATGTTATAATAAGTATAAATAATAAACAGGAGATTTATACACAGCGTCTATGAATTAATTATTGAAATATATCTCACTTTCACTCTTTCTAGTCTCTGACCATGATAGTCACTTGGTGTGTGTCATCTCCAAAACTCAGAAAGTGAACTGTTTTGACGCTGTGGACCTTTTTTATAGATTACTCTCCCTCCCAAGGATCTCATTAATCTTTCCACCAACATAGTCACTAATACTGACGAACCTAATCAAACTCGTGAGACCTGAGTCGAGCGTTGTTTTACTCTTTTCTTGAGCATGTGCTCCTTACGTAATATGACATTTCAAAATATTGTCTGTTGTGGTCCGTAGTGAACTTTCACCCAGAAGACCGTATTCAACCCTCATGTTGTCCTCAGGTCAAATTGACCCTTTTTTCCTATATCAATGTTCTTTTTAATTCCCCAAAATAACATGATTGATTCCACACAACATTAGGTATAATTTCCTATAAATGAGGTTTTTGACCATAAGTCCCAGTTATAAGTTAGTGTTGCGTAGTGTTTAAAATCGTTCAAAAAAAGTGACAAACATTGAAAAAAGGACAACATTTAAGAAAAATTTAAAACATTGATAAAAGGTCAGTAAAATTATTGATTTTCAAGTTTCACGAGACAACACAGGGTTATTATCTAATATAAGTTGGTTATTTGTATAAGTAAACGCAGTATTTTCTTTCTTTTACTGTAAGTACTCACAAACAGTATGTACAGATTTCAACCCAAACACAATCTTTTACTAAGCTAAGTGAGTTTTCCTGCCTAACCCAACAATAGTTTGGTATAAACCAGATCATGTAAGGACCTAATGCATTCTTTAAATTTGCAGATGATAGATGCCGATGTATCTTCTACTATGTTTAACCCATTTTATTGCCGCTCTGATGAGGTTGATTATTCTGAACAGTAGACAAAGGCACTTACAAGAATAAAGATTTAACTGGCAGGTTAAGGAAAAGGTTGTGGGGGGGGGGGGGCTTACGTTTCAATGACACGCAGAACGTTCGGGTTGGGTTTAGGAGAAGTAGAACGGGTCGGTTGGTTTTAGGAAAGTAGAACGGGTCGTGGGTTTAGGAGAAGTAGAAACGGGTCGTTGGTTTTTAGACAAGAAGAACGGGTCGTGTTGGGTTCAGGAGAAGAAGAATGGTACGGTTGGGTTCAGGAGAAGACACCTCTTGTTTTGAGACATGTCTCTCTGTCTGAGCGTCTTCCATTGACTCCGCAGGACGTCCCACGGCTTGTCCTACCCTTTATCGACCATTTCCTTCACGGGTTCCATAGTCCGTCCCCTTCCTCTGTCTTTGCTGCCCCCCCCCCCATGTGTGGACAGAGAGGAAACTTCTTCTTCTGTTTTTGTGGCGGGTTGCAACCAAAAATGACCTAAAACCCATCACAATCATTATTTATTCGTCAAATACGTTCATCCGCGTTCATCACATAAGAAATGTCATCAAAATCAGATGAGACCCAATGGATTCCTTTGAGATAATATCATGGGAATTACATCGAATTTTAACTGTTACCGGAAAGGCATTTTTTAATTCCATATCAGTAATTCGTATAAAAACGTGTGGATGGAACAGAGTCGCCGTTCAATAAATGCAACATGTTTCTCACAAGTCAACAAGTACCCGTGGTTGCTATAATGATTTCAATATTGACAAAAATAATTTCTGTCCATAATCGAGCAGTCCTATGTTGAATGCAGGACTTGTAACAGAGTTTTCTGCATGGGGGTACTTTTAGTTAATTAAAGTTTTACGTTGGGGAGAGCCGGGACGATTTAAACACGGGACGATAAAACATTCCAGTTTTCTCTGAGTGCTGATGGGACCAGACTCTTTAGGTGGAAACATAGAGCTGTTAACCTCCTCCTCTCAGACCACAGAGCATGTTAACCTCCTCCTCTCAGACCACAGAGCATGTGAACCTCCTCCTATCAGGACATAGAGCATGTTACCTACTCCTATCAGACCATAGGCATGTAACCTCCCCTCTCCCTCTCAGACCATAGCATGTTAACCTCCTCCTATCAGACCATAGAGCATGTTACCCTCCTCCTCTCAGACCTAGAGCATTTTACCCTCATCCCTATCAGCCATAGAGCATGTTAACCTCCTCCTATCAGACCATAGAGCATGTTAACCTCCTCCTCTCAGCCATCGACATGTTAACCTCCTCCTATCAGACCATAGCATGTTAACCTAGTTATCTATGGAGACTGACGGGCTGTAAGGTTATGTAGATGTCCAGTGGTCTACCCACGTAACACCTAGTGAAACGACATTTTTCACAATAGAACCATGATATATATGGAAAAATGTACGTGTTCTAGCTATAAAATGGCTGAACCCCTCCACAGTGCTGATGATAATTCAATAATCGCTTCAAACACGCTTCATGATGACGGCAATGATGTTTTAACAGACATTCCCAAGACGTACAGGCCTGCAACGATCTATCTAAAATAAACCTTTTGGAAGTACCTTCATGATATATAGTAAAAATTAAAGTTCTGGGAAGTTTATGGGGCTTTAATCTGTATGTTTCATTCCCCCCCCATGTTGTTTCCATCGTCCCGTCCAGCAGGGACAGATAAACATTACGCACGTCCCACTTTAACTGTAATACCTCCTGAACGTTTTGTTCACAGCTGAAAATGCAGCTGTATCTGACAGATGGCACGCGTAGGTTGCTAGTAACAAATATTAGCTTTGTAAATTACGTTAACTTAAAAAGTGTTTTAACTGTCTTGCTCCGTGTGGTGGCGTAGTATCAATTCTATTAAAGTCAGCAAAGTGACTCAGTAATGTCACTTTAATTCAACTCTTCATTGTAGAGAAAGGTATGTGTGTTTGTGATACTGTTGTCTCTCAGTTGTCCTCTGAGGACGAACACTGTGACCACCTGTAATTATCTGGCTGCAGTCCCCCCCCCCCCCCCGGGGCCTGGCATGGTGTCCATCCACGCTAGTGACACTCATTACAGTCTCCTTACATCAGCCGTGGCTTCTGTACGCCATGTTGGTGTTGTCGAAATAGATTGCATCATACTAATTGGAGGCACACACACACCCACACACACACACACACAAAACAATCCCAATGTTACTTTATAGATTCACTTTATGAGGACTTTGTATACTTTGACCTCCTATAACATTACAAAGGTTTATTAACGTAAAAATAAATCATAAAGGTGGAGGGGGGGGTACCATTTAGAATAACCCCCCGAATTTCCGACATTAAGACCTATTTAACAGGCTTTCTAGAAATATGTGAACCGAACCTTGCAAACCTCTTACAGATGTGTGGGTCATGTCCAGACTCCAATTTTCCAACTGTCATTTTTTCTTTTCCCCTTTATTGTAGTGATAGACAGGAACGTTTGAAGAGAAACTGGGATTCAGCAAAGGGCCACAGGTCAACTCCGCCTACATGGTGAGCGCGCTCCTACAGGGTGAGCTACAGGTCGTCCCCCCCCCTCCCCGCCACGGCAGTCAGTTTTCAATACTCTTTCTGAAATACTAAATAGCCAATTGATCCATCCCCACTTACTGCTGTGTTTGGTTTCATGTCACAGGAGTTATATTTAACACAAATAATCATCAGAAAAGTAAATATAATGGCGCCATATGAAGTTTCAGGTTTCCTGCATGTTTTCCCCTCTCTCTCCCTTTTCGTGTCCTAGCTGTCACTGTAGATTAAAGGCAGAAATGGCCAAATTAAACCTTGAAAGAAGAATACAATATATCTTTGTATTTTCTTAGCTAACTACGCCAGCAGTTTATAAAATCATTAATGAGCTCTACCTTTAACAGCTCACGTTATGCATCTCTTGCCAGACAAGTTTTCTATGCACTCTCTACCTTATTTGATGTACGATAAATTCCCAGTGTGAACCTATTTATTTTCATTGTGAATAGAAAATTACTCCCGTAGTTGGGTATCAGTAGTAATTCATAGCTTGAAGTGAAAAATAAGGATTTCCTCCTGAGTCAGAATGTGTTGCTGTGGAAGAACTAAAATCCGGCGATGAACAACAAATATGGTACTCAAAACAACTCATTATCTGTAAGTGAAAGGCATGTTCACACTTTAAGTGTGGTCTAACACATTTAGCATCTGGCATAATACAACTTATATTGCTGAATGTCAAAATTTATATCATGGTACCCAGAGCCAATGCTATATGTAAATGTCATCTCAGGTAAACAGGGTTAGGTTTGCTAATTACATTTAGAAAGTAGGTTAATACAGAAAACAGTCCACTAGGAACGTCTTACAGTGAAAGTAAAAAAGAATACAGCAAGTGAACACAAATTCTGTTACTTCAAAACTTAGCTTGCTAATACATTTATGACAGTAAATAAAATACAGAAAAACTACATTTAAGATGACTTGATAATGTAGAACAGAGTTGTTATTTTTGTATCACACAATTAGCCATATAAAGTTCAAAATCAGACACCTTTGCTATTCCCATAACAAACAGTCCTTTAAACAGTAAATACTCAGTATTGTGTGTATATCAGTATTGTGTGCATACTCAGTATTGTGTATATCGAGTATTGGTATACTGAACCCTTTAACACAACTCACATCTCATCATGGTTATTTCAGAAGAAGTTGCCTGTTACATTAGTAATCAGTGTTATTACATACAAATCATTTTGGTCTGAAACAAACAATCTTTGAGTGTTTAGAAATTCTTTCATTTGAGCCCGTATATGAGTGGGTTAAACAGAGGATGATACAAAATTATTTGTAAGTCATTATTAAGCGTGCAGTTTTAGGAAATTGACTCTATTCGAGCTATAGACAATCAAAAACAAGCAAACAGGAGAAACTGATTAAAACCAACAGGTGGGTAAAACGGTCTGTCGCCTTTCTCCTGACTTCTCTACTACTTGCGATAGGTTACTATACATCTCCTGGTGTATGATAAAACTATGAAAACATGGGCAGATTGAGTGAAGATCTATGAACAGACTACACCAAATATAGTAATTACTCTTGTATGTACACATTGAATTTTGTAATGGAATTGTTACAAAATATTCCTTTTAGAGTTAAGTCACACACAGTTTGCTTCATAACTTAATATTGCTAGCACTAAAATCATGACAAGCAGCACCAACAGCAAGAACAGGAAATTCTCACTGTGGTTTTTGTCATGATAGTGTGTATTGGCGAGGTTTACATATAGACACTATCTGTCATAGGCCATGGCTGCCAACAGTAAGGATTCTGAACTCAACCATTAAAGTAAATATATAAAACTGAAAAGACAGCTGAATAAGACGTGGTCTGTTTTTCAGATGAAAAAGTCAATCAAAAGCTTTGGGTAATATTAGACGCTGTATAAATGAGTTCACTAACAAAGCTGCAATGAAAATATACATAGTCCTCATGGAGGTTTTGGTGCAACCAGATAAGGTACACAATAATAGAATTACTTGCAGATTATGTAAATATGCTATAACATAAATAAAAATAAACAAATCTGTATTTGTTACTTCCACATCCCATCCAGAGTTACATAGTTACATTTAAGTCATCCATGATGTTGAGATGTTATAATAAGTAATAAATAATAAAACAGAAGATTTATACCAGCGTCTATGAATTAATTATTGAAAATATATCTCCCTTTCACTCTTTCTAGGTCTCTGACCATGATAGTCCCTTGTGTGTGTTCATCTCCAAAACCAACTCAGAAAGTGAACTGTTTGACGCTGTGGAACTTTTTTATAAGATCTTCTCACCCCAAGGATCGTCATCTAATCTTTCCACCAACATAGTCACTATACATGAAGAACCTAATCAAACTCTTGAGACCTGAATCGCAGCGTTGTTTGACCTCTGTTTCTGAGACGGGTGCTCCATTTTGTAATCTTTTCCATTTCAAAATATTGGCTGTGGTAGTCCGTCGGACTGTTCACCCAGGAGACCGATGGTTATTATCTATAGTTTTGTATTTGTATACTGTAAATGCAGATTTTCTTACATTACAGTATAGTTTTTACAGTACAGGCCAAAAGTTTGGTTACACCTTCTCATTCAACGCATTTCCTTTATTTCATGACTATCTTCATTGTAGATTATACTGAAGGCATCAAAGCTGTACTTACACAATGTGTGAATAACTGAAAATGTCTTATCTTCTATTTCTTCAAAGTACCACCCTTTGATCTGAATACTGCTTTGTTCACAGCATCTTGGCATTCTCTGATGAGCTTACAGAGGTAGTCACCTAAATGGTTTCCCAACAATCTTGAGGAGTTTCCCAGAATGCTCAAAGTTTTTGTCCTTTTGCCTCCCTCTGCGGTCCAGCTTACCCCAAACCATCTGGATGGGGTTTGACACCGTGGAGGTGTTTTGGAGTCATTGTTCTTTAAAAAAAATAATGATGGTCCACTAACGCAAACCGATGGTGGCATGCCGCTGCAAGAGCTGTGTGTAGTCATGGCTGGTTCAGGTATGTCTTCAATTTTGCATAAATCCCCAACAGTGTCACCAGCAAAGACCCCACACCATCACACCACCTCCTCCTCCATGCTACACGGTGGAACCAGGCATGTAGAACCCTCCGGTCACCTTTCCTCCGTCACAAGACACAGCTTTTGTAACCAAAGATTTCAAATTTGGACTCGCAACCAAACACAGATTTCACTGGTCTAATGTCCATTCCTTGGGTTTCTTGGCCCAAACACATCTCTTCTGCTTGTTGGCTTCTTCTACTGCTAGTGGACCATGAACGCCTGATTAGTCTCCTCTTAACAGTTGTTTCTAGAGTTTTTCGGCTGCTAGAGCTCGGTTTGTGATTCATCTGCTCTCTAATCTGGCTGCTGATAACTTGTGATTTTGAGGTTGTGACTCAGATGAATTTACCCTTTGCAGCAGAGGTGACTCTTGTTCTTCCTTTCCTGGGGCGCTCTCATGTGACCGTTTCGTTGTGGCGCTTGATGGTTTTTGCAACTGCACTTGAGGGACACTTTCAAAGTTTTTCGCAATTTTTGGACAACTGACCTTCATTTCTTAAAGTAATGATGGCCACTTGTTTCCCTTACTTAGCTGATTGGTTCTTGCCATAATATGAATTCTTACAAAGGATTGCGTAATCCAGACGGATGTGACAAGACCGGTGACCAGGATGGCGGCAGTGTGGGGGTAAGGGAGGAGCGGATGCATTTGATGTTGCGTAGGTGGAAGAGATGTAATCTGTCAGGGAGGTGGTGGGAGGGAGAGTGGACGAGGTTTGGTGGAGAGGTAGAGCTGGGTGTCACAGCGACAGTGGAAGTGAATATTAAATTTGTGGAAGATTTTGAAGAGGGGAAGCAGTTAAATGATGAGACTAGGCCCAGGACAGCAGCCTGGGGCACACCGGAAATGACGGAGGAGGGAAAGCATTTACAAGACTGAGTTGAACGAACGCGTGCGGCATGAGAGGTAAGATATGAACCATCCTAACGGAGTTTGGGTGATGCCGATGGTAGAATAGCCTATTCGAGGAGGGGGGTGACAGGATGGTGTCAAACGGCTCCACTCAGTCGAGAAGGTGAGGACGGTGAGGAGTCACAGAATCGCTGCCTGAGTAGGGGTCGTTGGTGCTTTTGACGGATGCTGTTCTTGATATGGAGGGGGGTAACCAGACTGGACTGTTCATACAGGTTATTGTGGGATGGGTGAGACTGGAGTTGAGTTGGCAACTGTATTCTTTCTAATAATTTTGGAGTGAACGGTAGATTGGATAGTAGACCGAGAGGTTGTTGAAGTTGGATGGGTCGTCCCATTTTTTTCAAAAGGGGTATTGGCAGCAGGTTTTTGAAGGATGTTAGTGGACAGTTCAATGGTGGGCGAGGAGTGGATTTAGCAGAGATAAGGGGAACAGGGAGGAGGCGGCTTTAACAAGTTTTGTGGGAGGCTAAGTTGGTCAAGTAGATTGCTTGGATTTCCGGTGAGTTCTGGGACTTTCTGGCTGGAAGAGAGAATGAGTGTGAGGATGGGTGAAAGTCTTGAGATGTCTGAGGTGAGGATTGATGCCAATATCCTGGGGGATGTTCATTCATTTTTTTCTGTGAAAAGGGAAGTTATTGAGTTGTAAAGGGGTACTATACAATGAGGTGGAGAAAGTCCCAGGGTTAAGTGATTTGTTAGTAGTGAGAACATTGACATGGAGTTTGCCTTTGTTGGCAGTGCAGCATTCTGAGTCTAGTGGTTTATGGGTGCTGGAAGGAGTCCTTGTAAGCAAAGATGTGGTTGTTTTACATCTCTTTATGATACGGACCAGGTTGTCTATGTGACCTTCAGTTGCCAACCTTGGTTTTTCATGAACAAAAATCGTGGGTGAACCAAGGACGAGATATGAAAAAGAACAGATTCTGATTGTACCGTGCAGAGAGAGATAGAATATTATGGAATCCAGTGTTGTAAATGAAGACCAGATCATCTGGGTGAGAGACTCGTGAGTGTCAGGAAGGCAGAGGTGATACTGATATGAACTGGCGAGGTTGATATTCTTTGTATGTCAAAAGTAATAATGCCTGTGTTTTTGTGAATGGCCATTGCTGCCATTGGCTAGGGAATTTAGATTGTGATCGAAAAGGAACCCTTTAGCCTTTTAAAGGGTCCACTCAGGCAGAACAGCACCCATGCCTACTGGTCTGA
Source organism: Etheostoma spectabile (assembly GCF_008692095.1). NCBI lineage: Eukaryota > Metazoa > Chordata > Actinopteri > Perciformes > Percidae > Etheostoma > Etheostoma spectabile. Next base: position 25,342,457 of record NC_045734.1, on the reverse strand, counting down.
CAACTATGTGGTATTGTTGAGTATGCACCAACACTGTTCCTCAGCGCTTCCACAGGCGATTGTCTACACTTCCCATGCTTCCTTCCTCTTCCTGAGTGCGTCCAGAAGGGCTCCCTTTGTGTGTCTCTTCACGCATTCAACCTGGCGTACTTGTGCCTCAAATCACAGGCGGGATCTATCCCACATTTTACGGAAAAAGCCTGCTAGTACCGCATAGTAGTATCACGCCCGCAATAAAAGAGGTCTATAGGCCAACCACAGTAAGACGGTTGACATACAATGAAATATAGTATAGACCTCTGTCAACGTGTGGGCCCAAGCATGCACGGCCCTATGATATGTAATCATATCACACTCTAACAGGATTACCTGACTAGGCTACATCTGCTGGGTAACAGATACTAGCAGGTGTCTGTTAGGATTTATTTATTCCTGTAAAGACAACTAAACTCTACTCGAAACAACCCCGAAAGGATAAAATGTTAACACAAAAAAGAGACTGTTTTAATCAAGAGGTACCAACGCACATAAAAATCTGCGCATGCTCAATTATAAAGATTCATGTGATGTAAATAGCATCTTATCAAAAATCAAGTGCTGTCATTTTTTTAATTATGACAGGAGAGCCTGGAAAGGCCTAAAAAATCATAGTATGACTAAAATGCTTCTTTAAATGTGGCCGATGCCAATTGTATTTTCTACTGATTAACACACGTTTTATGGCCAATTTAATGTTTGTAGTTACTTCTAACAAGGTAGACAAAGGCAACTTAATTAATAATTCTTTGAAGTAACAGAATTTGTTGTTCATTGCTGTATCTTTTTTACTTTCACTGTAACATGTTCTCATGTGGACTGTTTTCTGTATTTAACTCTACTTTCATAAATGTAATTAGCAAATTTTGTTATGATAGCAAGGTGTCTTAATTTTGCCTTTGTGATGGCTAATATTTGTGTGAATACAAAATAACAACTCTGTTCTACATTATCAAGTCATCTTAAATGTAGTTTTTCTGTATTTTATTTACTGTCATAAATGTAATCAGCAAGCTGATTCTTTGAAGTAACAGAATTGTTGTTCATTGCTGTATCTTTTTACTTTCACTGTAACATGTTCTCATGGTGACTGTTTTCTGTTTTAACTCTACTTTCTAAATGTAATTAGCAAACCTGAACCCTGTTTACCTGAGATGACATTACATTCATAGCATTGGCTCGGGGTACCATGATAAATTAAATATTGACATTCAGCAATATAAGTTGTATTATTGCGATGCTAATGTTCAAGACCACACTTAAAGTGTGAACAGCCTTTCACTTTACAGATAATTGAAGTTGTTTTGAGTAACAACTGATTTGTTGTTCATCGCTGGATTTTAGTTCTTCCACAGCAACACATG
>NC_045734.1:25340804-25341032 GCF_008692095.1 Etheostoma spectabile | reverse complement strand
TCTGACTCAGGAGGAAATCCTTATTTTTCACTTCAAGCTATGACTTTACTACTGATACTCAACTTACGGGGGTGACCGGTACTATTTTCTTATTCACAATGAAAATAAATAGGTTCACACTGGGAATTTCATACATCTAAATAAGGTAGAAGAGTGCATAGAAAACTTGTCTGGGCAAGATGCATTAATGTTGCAGCTGTTAAAGGTAGAGCTCATTTTAATGGTTTT
>NC_045734.1:25339895-25340794 GCF_008692095.1 Etheostoma spectabile | reverse complement strand
TGCTGGGTAGTTTCAGCTAAGAAAATACATAAGATGTAATGTATTCTGTAGTTTTTATTTTGGGCATTTCTGCCTTTAATCACCAGGACAGCTAGGACATGAAAGGGGAAAGACATGCAGGAAACCTGCCACCGGTCGGATTTGAACCCTGGGCCTCTGTGTGGAGGACTATACTTCTTTAATTTAAGTTAATTAATTTAATTTAATTTAATTTGATTAGATTTATTATTTCAGGACAATGCACACAGATGAACAAGTATAGCAGTACACGTTTCCATCTGCAGTCCATTAGGCAGGTTGGAGTTACAGTAAAAAGGACATGGGCTAGTAACATTTAGTATAAAAGAAGAAGAAACAAAAAGAAAAGAAAACAAAAAACAAAAACAAGAACAAGACAATTCATTAGTAGAAGTAAAAATAGAATCTTTATAAGGGCGCCAATATATTGACTTTTTCTGATTATATTTTGTATTCACTATATATCCTGTGATATGACACCAAAACACAGCAGTGAGTGCATACAAAAACTGGTCTCTGCAAGACCCCCCCAGCAGAGGTATGGGCTAAGCCCTGAATGTCCTCAGGGTGCTAATATCAAGCACCATCACCAGTCAAAATCTGCTAGTTGCAGTGCAAGGTTTCCACCTGGAAGTAATGCAAAATAAAAGAAGTTTACGACTTTAAAGTGGTCTTATACTGCCACACATGATGGTATTCATGTTCCCTTCAGCTGCAATTAGCAACAAGTAGGAAATCCACTTTATTAATAAAGCACCTTAGAATAACCCCCTTGAGATGTATCATCTTGTTTTACATATAGAGTACAGGCCAAACGTTTGGACACATGTTAAAACTGATTTTCATGACTATTAACATTGTAGATTATCACTGAAGGCATC
>NC_045734.1:25339228-25339885 GCF_008692095.1 Etheostoma spectabile | reverse complement strand
ATGAACACATGTGGAATTATGTATTAACAAAAAACTGTGAAAAAAATGAAAACATGTCTTATAGTCTAGTTTATTCCATTTACCCAGAGTTCTAGCAGCAGAGACATCTCTAGAACAACTGTTATGAGGAGACTTGCGCGAATTAGGCCTTCATGGTCCAATAGCAGCTAGGAAACCACTGTTAAGGAGAGCTAACCAGCAGAAGAGATTTGTTTGGGCCTAGAAACCAGTTATAGACATTAGACCAGTGAAATCTGGGCTTTGGTCTGAGTCCAAGTTTGAGGTCTTTAGTTCCAACTGCCATGTCTTTGTGCGACGGAGAAAAGGTGACTGGATGGATTCTACATGCCTGGTTCCCTCCGTGAAGCATTGAGGAGGAGGTGTGATGGTGTGGGGATGCTTTACTTGTGACACTGGTTTGGGATTTATTCAAAATGGAAGGCATCCTGAACCATCATGGCTACCACAGCATCCTGCAGCGCATGCCTTCCCATCCAGTTTGTGTTTAGTTGGACCCTCATTAATTTTTCAACAAGACAATGACCCCAAACACACCTCCAGGCAGTGTAAGAGCTATCTGACCAAGAGGGAGAGTGGTGGACTGCTGCGCCCCCACAGTCCCTGGACCTGAACCCAATCGAGATGGTTTGGGGTGAG
>NC_045734.1:25338872-25339218 GCF_008692095.1 Etheostoma spectabile | reverse complement strand
GAGTGAAGGCAAAAGGGCCAACAAGTGCTGGGCATTCTGGGAACTCCTTCAAGACTGTTGGGAAACCCTTTTAGGTGACTACTTCTTGAAGGTGAGTGCAAATCCGTAATCAGAGCACAGACTGGCTACTTTGAAGAAACTAGAATATAAGACATGTTTTCAGTTATTTCACACTTTTTTGTTAAGTACATAATTCCACATGCGTTCATTCATAGTTTTGATGCCTTCAGTGAGAATCTACAATGTAAATAGTCATGAAAATAAAGGAAACACATTGAATGATCAGCTTTTGGCCTATACTGTGTATACATATAAAAAAAAAAATCCCCCTCTCACCCCTTGTGGG
>NC_045734.1:25338795-25338862 GCF_008692095.1 Etheostoma spectabile | reverse complement strand
TCATCCTCAAGCTCGGGTCCTCTACCAGAGGCCAGGGAGTCTGAGGGTTCAGTATCTTAGCTGTTCC
>NC_045734.1:25338642-25338785 GCF_008692095.1 Etheostoma spectabile | reverse complement strand
CTCTTCTGGACAGAGACCTCTGATGTTTTTCCTGGAATCTGCTGTAGCCACTCTCCCAGTTTGGGGGTCACAGCCCCCAGTGCTCTGATTACCACTGGCATCACTGTTGCTCTTATTTTCCACATCTTTTCCAGCTCCTCTTT
>NC_045734.1:25338494-25338632 GCF_008692095.1 Etheostoma spectabile | reverse complement strand
TGGTATTTCTCAAGCTTCTCGTGTTCCTTCTTCTTGATGTGGCTGTCGCCTGGGATCGTCACATCTATCCCTACTGATTTCTTCTCCTGTTTGTCCATCAACACGATGTCTGGTTGGTTAGCCATCACCAGTTTGTCA
>NC_045734.1:25338184-25338484 GCF_008692095.1 Etheostoma spectabile | reverse complement strand
CTTGAAGTCCCACAGGATCTTAGCTCGGTCATTCTCGACTACCTTAGGAGGGGTCTTCCATTTTGACCTTGGGACTTCCAACCCATACTCGTGGCAGATGTTCCTGTAACTATGACAGCTATCTGGTTATGGCGTTTCATGTACGCTCTTCCTGCCTGCATCTTACACCCTGCTGTTGTGTGCTGTACTGTCTCCGGGGCATCCTTGCACAGTCTGCACCTGGGGTCCTGCCTGGTGTGGAAGACCCCAGCTTCTATTGATCTTGTACTGAGTGCCTGTTCTTGTGCTGCCATGATTAGT
>NC_045734.1:25337763-25338174 GCF_008692095.1 Etheostoma spectabile | reverse complement strand
TGTCCTTCAGTCCAGCCTTTTCCAGCCACTGGTAGGATTTCTTGATATCAGCTACTTCTTCTATTTGTCTGTGGTACACACCGTGCAGCGGCTTGTCCCTCCATGACGGTTCTTCATCTTCCTTGTCCTCGCCTTCGGGTTTCTGCTGCCCAAGGTATTCCCTAAGCCCCTCATCTTTGGGGGCCATCTTTCTGATGTACTCCTGGATCTTCTTTGTTTCATCCTGGACAGTGGTCTTGTTACTCACTAGCCCTCGGCCCCCCTCGCTACACTTGGTGTACAGTCTCAGGGGGCTGGATTTGGGGTGAAACCCACCATGCATTGTGAGGAGCTTTCTCGTCTTGATGTCAGTTGCCTCTATCTCCTCTTTTGGCTAGTTTATTATACCAGCGGGGTATCTGATGACTGGCA
>NC_045734.1:25337495-25337753 GCF_008692095.1 Etheostoma spectabile | reverse complement strand
GTGTTGATGGCTCAGATCTTGTTTTCCCATTCAGCTTACTTTTCAGGACCTGCCTCATTCTTTGTAGGTATTTGGCTGTGGCGGTCTTCCTTGCTGCCTCCTCATGGTTTCCTTTAGCCTGTGGCCCCCCAAGGTATTTGTAGCTATCCTGAACATCTGCAATACAGCCTTCTGGTAGTTCAATCCCCTCATTTCTGATCATCTTCCCTTTTTTTGATACCATGCAACCACACTTGTCCAGTCCGAACGACATTCCAA
>NC_045734.1:25336980-25337485 GCF_008692095.1 Etheostoma spectabile | reverse complement strand
CTGTAGATCCTGGTAGTGTGGATCAGTGAGTTGATATCTCGCTCATTTCTGGCATACAGCTTGATGTCATCCATGCAGAGGAGGTAACGCATAATTGTTCCGCTTCGGAATCACTAGTTTCCATGTTATGCAGAGGCAGGTTATCGGCCGGTAGTTGGATGGGATTGTTCCCTTCTGGGGATCCCTCATGATCAGGATTGTCCGTCCTTGGGTTAACCATTCCGGGTGGGTCCCATCCATCAGCAGTTGGTTCATTTGTACTGCAAGGCGTTCAGGAAATGCATACATGTATATATATACATATATGTGTGTGTACATGACAGTGTTATCAGCATGAAGTTGAATCAAAACTATGAATGAACACATATGGAATTATGTACTTAAAAAAGGAAGAAGGAGTTGCCAGAGATGCTCAGCACTTGTTGGCCCTTTTGCCTTCACTCTGCGGTCCAACTCTCCCCAAAGCGTCTCGATTGGGTTCAGGTCCGGTGACTGTGGAGGCGCA
>NC_045734.1:25336901-25336970 GCF_008692095.1 Etheostoma spectabile | reverse complement strand
AGTCCGTCACTCTCCTTCTTGGTCAAATAGATCTTAAACAGCTTGGAGGTGTGTTTGGGATCATTGTCC
>NC_045734.1:25335482-25336891 GCF_008692095.1 Etheostoma spectabile | reverse complement strand
TTGAAAAATAAATGATGGTCCAACTAAACGTAAACTGGATGGGATGACATGTTGTTGCAGGATGCCGTGGTAGCCATGCTTGTTCAGTATGCCTTCAATTTTGAATAAATCGCCAACACTCTCACCACCAAAGCCCCCCCACACCATAACCCCTCCTCCTCCATGCTTCACGGTGGGAACCAGGCATGTAGAATCAATCCCGTCACGTTTTCTCTGTCGCACAAAGACACGGCGGTTGGAACCAAAGATCTCAAACTTGGACTCACCTGGTTCAATTAACAGATGTTTACTTCTGTTCTGGATTTTAGCTTTTATTTTCAAACAAGACACACACCCCTGAAAGACTTGCCAGGACTAAAACTATTCTACGTTAGAAAGATTATGTAATGGAGCACATGGTCATGAAAAGCCTGCAACTTCAGGTCTCCAGAGTCTGATGAGTCTTCATGTATAGTAACTATTGGTGGAAGGTTTAATGAGATCCTTGGGGGACAAGCAATTTCATAAAACTTTCCACAGACTCAACAGTTCACTTTCTTAATTTTGGAAAAGGACAACACCAGGTGACTTCCAGGTCAGGTATCTATGAATGGGTAGAACACAACAGTACAGGTTGTGATGTTGGTGTTATCATGTAAGTGAGAGCTCTTTTTAGGAATTAAATGCACGCTTGTATAAATTCTTGTTTTATTACTCAACTCATACTTTAATTAAGACAACATTAATGGATGATGAGCAAATGTAACCTATGTAACTCTGGATGGGCATGTGGAAGTTACAACAGATATGTTTATTTTTGTATTATTTTTCAAGCATATATTCTAATATCTGCAGTAATTCTATTATTGTGTACCTTATCTGGTTTCACAAAACCTCCATGAGCCTATGTACATTTTCATTGCAGCTTTGTAGTGAACTCTGTTCTTTACAGCACTAATATCTACCCAAAGCTTTGATTGACTTTTTATCTGAAAAACAGATCATATCTTACAGCCTGTCTCTTTCAATTTCAAATATTTTATACTTTAGGCTGTTCAGATCCTTATTGTTGGCAGCCATGGCCTATGACAGATAGGTGCTATATGTAAACCTCTGCAATATCACACTATCAGCACAAAACACAGTTGTTTCACTTGTTTCCTGTTGATGCATTTTGTGCTTCTGTTATCATTTATAGTCCGAACAGTGATGAAGTGCTGGAGCAAACTGTGGTGACGTAACTCTAAAAGGATATTGTTGTACACTTTCAATTTAACAACTTCAATGTGTAACATCAAGAGTAATTACTGTATTTGGTGTAGTCTGTTTAATAGATATCTTAATTCTGCCCATGCTTTTCATTCTTTTTACGTACACCAGGATATTTATAATAACCTATCGAAGTAGTAGAGAAGTCAGGAGAAAAGCTG
>NC_045734.1:25335112-25335467 GCF_008692095.1 Etheostoma spectabile | reverse complement strand
CCCACCTGTTGGTTTTAATCAGTTTCTCCATTTTGAGTGTTTATGATGTCAGTATAGCTCGAGTAGAATCCAATTTTCCTGAGATTGCACGCTTAATAATGATGTTACAAATAATTTTTTATCATCCTCTGTTTAACCCACTCATATACGGGCTCAAAATGAAAGAAATTTCTAAACACCTCAAAAGATTGTTCTGTTCAGCCGAAGTGATTTGATGTAATAACACTGATTACTAATGTACAGGCACTTCTTCTGAAATAACCATGCTGAGATGTGAAATGTTGAAAGGTACAGTAAATACACAATATAGAGTATATACACAATACTGAGTATTTACTGTTAAAGAGACTGTTTG
>NC_045734.1:25334389-25335102 GCF_008692095.1 Etheostoma spectabile | reverse complement strand
TGGGAATAGCAAGGTGTCTTGATTTTGAACTTTATAATGTCTATTATTTGGATGAATACAAAGAAAACTCTTTTCTACACTATCAAGTCAACTTAAATGTAGTTTTTCTGTATTTCTTCCATAACAAACATCAAAGACCTTTTTTTAAATTGCTTTACTGTGTATTTACTGTTAAACAAACTTTTTTTCTGTTTGTTATGGGAACAACAAGGTGTTGAACATTTTAACGGCTAACAAGTGAAACTGAACTTTTGGAGGTGTTGGTTGACTGTTTTCTTATTCACAATGAAAATAAATTGATCCAAACTCGTAATTTATTTTGTACTTGAAATGTAAATAAGGTGTCAGAGTGCAAAAAAAGCCTCAAATTAGAGCTTCTTTATTAAAAAAAACAAACATAATTGGCCATGATCCTGCAACAGAGGTCCTGGGTAAGCCCCAAAATACTACCATCAAAGTCAACACATACTAATGTCATTTCTAACCCTAACGCATAAAGAGTGCGAAGCAGTTACGAGATTTATGGAAATTTTTCATTCCAATGTTCACTTACTGTAACACATGTTCAATATGATTTTAATGATAGTTTGGAATAAAGCCATTCACGAATCTTGCCTTGATTTCAAAGACTTTGTGAGAAATGCCATCTTAATTGGGCTGGTTTGCAATATCTGAAAATGGTTACGTACGTAATCTGGACCAGGTTGCTACCA
>NC_045734.1:25333850-25334379 GCF_008692095.1 Etheostoma spectabile | reverse complement strand
AATGAGGGCACATTTCTTAGGCCTGAAGTTTGTGAGGACGCAACAACTTCTCCCTCCCAGCTTGTGAAATTATGGGGTTAGGGTCAGATGCCCGTATCTGTTTTCACCAGCGTTCCTCATTTACTTGTTTTTACTCACTGTTCAGACTTCAAATCTTTCCCTCACTTATTTCTTTTTTTATGTATTTTTATTGAAAACCAGAGATGCAACAATACAATTCCGAAGAAAAGATACAGGTTCCAGTTTATATTTTTTATTTAGATAGATAGATAGATAGATAGATAGATAAGATAGATAGATAGATAGATAGATAGATAGATAGATACATAGATAGATAGATACATACACTATTCATCCCAAAGGAAATTTTAGGCATACAGTAGCAAGACAACCATAACACAACAAACACATATACTGTTGGAATTTAAAATGTTATATGTGCTTAAACATTTAGTATGATTTGCATTATACATTAAAGCTAAAAGGTAAAAACATTATTTCAGCATAAATGAAGACATGTTGGTCATGC
>NC_045734.1:25332281-25333840 GCF_008692095.1 Etheostoma spectabile | reverse complement strand
GTTGTCATAAGTATATAGTTTGTTGTTTGTTACATTAAGATGCTTTGCAATACTTCTTTTTTATAATATAAGATGTTCTGCTACATTTTGTTATAATCCAGCTCTACAAATGTGTCAGAAGTTGAATTGATGATGTTCTTCTTTATGGCCCACTGATCTTTTGCTTTGCCAGTCCTGAACTGAGGGTCATAAACTTTAAGTCACATTCCAACTGAAAGATAACGAATAGGCACACACACACACACCACTGTGGCCAAGAGACCCCCCCCCCTTTGTGAATAAGAGCGGGGGGTCCAGAAGCAGAGAGGCAGACAAATTTGGGGTTGAGCCGTGTTAGGTTGACTCTGTATTTGTCTCTAGGATATCCTATGTAATAAAATGGATTCACACATCCACATCTGAGATTTTGATACTAATTGAATGAACCCTGAGAATGGAGCAGGATTTAGCTCCAACAATACACACACATATATCACACATACCTAAGAATAAAAATAAAAATAGGAATAAAATTAAAAATTAAAAATCACTCACAGAAATGCAATGACCATGATAGGGTGACATACTATTGTAGACTTTGTGTAATGAAAATAGTGGAAAAGACAGTTCAGGGATTAAACAGTGCAGTAGATCATGATAAATTATTGACTATAATTATAAAATAGAAACATAAAAACCTATGAACTGGAGCGCTTTGGAGTAAACACAAGGAGAAACGTCAAAGTAGCGCCAGCACCAACCAAATCCAGGAGGCAGCAAGAGATCGAAAGGCTGGTCAGAGAGAAAAGGCAGCTGAGAAAGCAGTGGAAGAAGGCTTCTGATGCTACTCCAGGGGGACGTCAAGTGTCAGTTGGCAACCTTACGAAGAGCAGAGAACTTTAGGAAACTCGGCAAGAAGAAGGTACACACAAGAACACGGTTCCATACAGACCCCTTCAAGTTTTTCAAAGCCCTCTTCGATAAGGAAAAAAAGCAGAACCCTTAGAATTCCAAATCAGAAACTGGAGGAACATATATGGAAAAGATCCACCATGACACAAAAAGGCACAAACAGATAGTTGTTAGGGGTTGGGAGGGATTCATGCACAGATCTCAGCAGGAAGGAGATGTGGAATGGCTCCAGTCTCCATAGGTCTGCCCAGGTGACCTTCCTCTCGGGAAGATCTCACTTGGTCCAGGCTCCTTGGGACGCCAATTCCACTGCCCTTGACCTTCGTCTTTCCTCTTCCAGGTTCCGTACCTCCTCTTGAATCTTGGCTCTTATGTCACTGTTTCCTGCCTTCCTCAATCGTTGGAACTGGGAGGTTCCAAGACCCTGTCTTACCGTGCATGGCATGCCAATGACATCACGCAGCTTCAACATGCTCTCAAACTGTGCAACAGATGAATCAGCTGCCCACTTGCGTCCTGATCTTGTGATAACACCTGCAGGTCTGATGTCTTTGTCCTGGAAGTCTGTGTATGTCATTACAACTCTGCACTTTTCAACTTTGAATTCCTCTACCAAGGATGACAGGGGAAGTTGAAGCTGCCCTGATCTTATGTAAAGTCATACTGCG
>NC_045734.1:25329038-25332271 GCF_008692095.1 Etheostoma spectabile | reverse complement strand
AGGGATTCCCAACCACTTTTGAAGGTACTTATTGATCTTCCTTTCCACTCCTTCAACACATCTCATCAGGACTTCATACACAGTCAGCCGACACATGAGTCTTGGCAACAGTCCGTGTTGATAGAGCCAAGCTTTAAACCTCCCAGGGAGCCCTGATTTTTTGATACTCCTCAACCATTCCTCCAACTGCTTTTCCGTACTGGCTATGTTGCACCTGTCCGAAAGTGAGTCATCAAACCACTTTTCGAGACCATTGATTGGATTCTCCTCTATCGATGGAATCACTTCCTCTTGCACATGCAGCTTGAACCTGTTGAACCGTTTCATACTCCTGGATTTCTTTGAACTGTAGCTGGATTCCACCGAAGTAACTGGTGATCATTTCCTTGATGTGCTGAGGGATGTGGCAGTGGTCTAATGCTGCATGGATGAGAACGTGAGGGATTAATCCATAGGCATTGGCCAAATCCAGCCGTTTGCTGGATTAAACCACACAGATCATCTGACTGAGAACTCCAGTGTGTTCCAGGCATCCAGGGAAGCATGGAATTCCACCTTTCTGGATAGCAGTGTTGATGTATCCATTCCCAGTCATGTATGAGATAATCTTCTTGGCCAGTACTGAAAAGAAGAATTTTTTTCTACACTTAGCAGTAAAATTGCTCTGAATTGTTCAATGGTTGAGGAGTTCTCCTCCTTTGGCACGAGACAGCCCTCTGCCTACTTCCAACATGATGGAATGATACCCTTTCTCCAGATCCTCCGGTACAACTTCCACAGCTTCCAAAGGAGCATTGGGCATTTCTTATGCACCTTATAGGGCATACTGCTTGGGCCATGGGCAGATCCTGTTCTAGCCTTCTTCACCACGTCTTGGACTTTCTTTCAGGATGGTTCACTGATGTTGAGTCCTTTTTGTGGGGTCTTTGCACTGTTGATGCTTGGGTTGGCATCCAGGGCCTGGTTTCCGGAGGTGTCGTTATGGGTCTCCCTCAAGAACGCCTCCACATCTCCTCTTGGGCTGGTCAGCCTTCCAGAGTTTGCTTCACCAAGTAGTCTTCTGGGGAACTGGGATCTTTTGTTCTCCCTAGCCTTCCTCTTCTTCTGAGCACTTTCTTCTCTTCGGAGTCTGCAGAGGCAATTCCGGAGTTGACTCGTCACATCCTTGATTCCTTCCCTTTCATTAGCAGGTGAGAGTTTTGATTTCTCCCCTCAGATAATATATTTCCCTTTATTATCTACTTGGCTGGTATGCAGGCTTGATGTTGACTTTCTTCTCCTCAATTTCAAAACGCTCCCTTGCCAGATTGTAGGTTATACTGTTGTAAGAGTATTGACATTCTGCTCAGCCGTCCCTGCCAGTGTTGCTTTTAGCACTTTGTCAAGATCTTGGTCTAGTTGGTACCACTCTTTGTTGTCGTTAATCTTGGGCCATTTGATTCGTTTTCTTGCAGGCTGGGGTTGGCTCCCTAGGGAGGCATCATGTGGGTCCCTCCTGAGGTCTTGAGGTGAAACAGGTGCTAAGAGATCTTTGTTGAAAGTTTTCAAACTTTTGTTAGCCCCGCCCCTTCCGGTACGTAGCTAAGTTGGCGACCGTTAATGGAGGAAAATGTTAATCGATCCACACTCAACTTTTTGAGTGCACCCTCCGGGTACTGTAAGTGCACTGCATTTGACCGCACTTCGACAATATGAGTGCACTATGTACACAAATAGTACAGAAGTGTGCGTTTTGAGACACACCACTGGTCTCATGTTGGCAGACAGCCTGGTCTCACAGAATTCCGTGAAATGACCACAAAATGTTACCAGCTCATTACGTGGTGGTGGCACGGAAAACAATGCCAAAATAAAGTCAATGAGATAACGTAGCGTTAAGAGTGACAATGGAAGCGAATAGTATAAAAAGCTGAAAAGCTACGTTTGGAGGTTGGTTGGGGGGGTGGATGGGTCAAACATCACAGGACAGTACCGTTGTTCTTTTCCTAAACTAATCTGATGATGATCCTCTTCTTCTTTTCCCAAACCCAACCCGTTGTTGACCCCCGCCCCACAACCTTTTTCTTAACGTAAGGGGCCGTGTTCATTTCACAGAATAATTCTGTGGTCCCATCACATATAAAAACATTCATTTCATGATTGGAATTTTCTAACAATTCATAAATAAGTTACATAAATTAATGTCAAACTTTATAATTATAAATTACACATTTTGACAGGCAAAATGCATACAACTTGTTCTTAAAAGAATTAATTGAAGGGGAACGCACAACTTCTTCTGGAAGCCATGCGTCATGTTTACAGTAGTCACTTTCTCGATGGATCTGTTTATTGGATCCATTTGGTGTTTTTCCCAGTCAACTTTATCATTATGCTTTGGCCCCCCAATCTACAGCTAGGGTGGCGTATTCCTTTAAGTGTGTGTTGATGTTAAAACGATTTTATCTCTGTTGTAATAACATCAGAACAAGAATCTTCTGCCATCTGACATCTAGACAATTGTTTCACAACTTTAATTAAATGGTGCAGAAAAATATGACAGACTCAAATAACCTGGGTAAACAAAGTTTACCAACATCCATGAGGTCAGTGGTCTCAGGAGTTTAAAGTTGTCTACATGTAAGAAGATTTTCCTTTAGAGAGGTTAATGACATCAATGGAAGATGAAGCAGTCTGATAAAAACTGCAAACACACTCAAAGAGGTCCCAGATCCAGTTCTGTGTTTGCCGGGCCACACCAGTGTGTATCAAGGTCAGGTACTGATGACTGAATAAGGCAATCTCAGGTTATATCAGACTGCTAGTAATATACCTGTTTTGTTCTTTAACATTTTGTTTCAGACAGTCTTAATGGATAATGACTTTAATGTAACATATATAACTTTTGGTGGGCATGTGGAAGTTCAGAAATACAGATATCTTTATTTTGTGATCATATTTACAGCATATATTCTTATAATTTGCAGTAATTCTACCATTGTGTTTGTCATAGTGATTAACAAATCCCTTCATGAGCCTATGTACATTTTCATTGCAGCTTTGTTAATCAACTCTGTTCTTTTCAGCACTGCTCTTTATCCAAAGCTTTTGATTGACTTTTTATCTGAACGACAGATCATATCTTATTCAGCCTGTCTCTTTCAGTGGTTTATAAGTTACACTCTAGCCTGTTCAGAATACTTCCTGTTGTCGGTCATGGCCTATGATAGATATGTGTCTATATGTAAACCTCT
>NC_045734.1:25328903-25329028 GCF_008692095.1 Etheostoma spectabile | reverse complement strand
CTATCATGAGAAAAAAAACTGTTAATATTTTCCTAATTTTAGCTTGGATTCTGCCTGCTTGTCCAGTTACAGTGGGAATATTACTGGGTGCTTACAAAAAACTCTGTTACTTTATTTTGAAAGGA
>NC_045734.1:25328734-25328893 GCF_008692095.1 Etheostoma spectabile | reverse complement strand
ACAGCACAGTTCAGAAACTCCACTGTGTTCCGTCAGCAGTACTGAACATCTATGGCTTGACTCTCTTTGTAATTGCTGTACCTGTACCTGTAGTTTTCATAAGTTTTACATACACCAGAGTATTTATAGTAACCTATCGAAGTAGTAGAGAAGTCAGGA
>NC_045734.1:25311168-25328724 GCF_008692095.1 Etheostoma spectabile | reverse complement strand
CAGACCTGTTTACCCCACCTGTTGGTTCTGATCAACTTTGCCTGTTTGAGTGCATATGATGTACTCCTACCTCGACTGGAAGTTGATTTCCCCAAAACTCTACGTTTAATAATGTCTTTACAAGTTATTTTGTATCATCCTCTCTTTAATCCAATCATATATGGACTGAAAATGAAAGAAATTTCTAAATACTTGAAGAGGATGTTCTGCAAAATGTGCTAATGTACAGTGTTTTGTATCATAATAATCGTCTATGTGAGATGTGATTTCTGTTATCTTGGAATGGTAGTTAATGTGAGGATTTGTTTCTGTAACACTAATGCACAGTAGAACCTCTTCATATTGGCATCATTGTTTCTGGGTGTATTGTTAAAGTGTATAATGGTCATCCCGTGACAATGTCACAACATTTTAATCAATAGCCTTGAAAGCAAGAGCACGTGTTTCAAACTGTTGTTTTGTACCATAAGAGACAAAGAAGATTCAAATAGTTTTGAAAATAAATAAACAAAAACTACATCAGTGTTTCCTTTAAGTTTTTAAACAACATTAACATTGGGGTTAGGGTTGAAATGAATGGAGATGCATACGTGTTACAATGCTGGTCAGAAACAGCAATGAAAACAGTGTAGGTGTAGCATTTGTATTTAGTTATTTTAAAACATTTAATACAGTATTTATGAGCCAGTGGAAGGACATTTTGTTCATATGTGCACTCTGTATATCAGGTTAATGACAATAAAAGCTAATATCACTAGTATCTATTCCCTCCTGGGCACTGTCAATGTGCCCCAAATCCCCCAACTCCCAGCGCCTGTCCAGCAGTCACAGCCCCCCCACACACACACACACACACACTCTGACATCTCTCCAATTGTGCATGATGGCCTGAGCCTGTGTGTATTTCAGGCCTGTGTAGTGTGTTCTAACAACAGCAGAAACTGATTTGTAATTAATTGTAATAAAGTAAAAATTATTAAATAAATACGATATCTGAAAGAGTGTTTGTTGTCACGAACACTGATGCCCTCAGATGGATGGTGTTACTGTTGGCGGGGGGTTGAAAAGTGATCTTCAAGCAACAATAACACACCTATATGCAAAAAGACAAAGATGAGCTATAAACTAGAGAATTCTGCAAAGATTTTAACAGTGTGCATCCTACTTGGTGCACATCCAAAAAGCAATAAAATTAAAAAAAATAATAATAAAAGGGTCTTAACCCTTCAGAGATATAACTTTTTAAAACCTATTTAAGACGTTTCTGTTTCCAAGAAACAGCTACGACTTAGCTAGCGCTAAACCAACCAGACTCACACTTCTCCTTCCTTCCTCTCCAAGTCAGAAAGGTCTTCGCTCTTTAACATGGCAGTGAATGGAGGAAGATTTGGATTTCTTGTCATGTGAAAGGTTGCTGAACGAAAAGTATAATTAATTTTGTAAAAATGAAACTAGACAATAATACCTACACTTTGATGTATGAATTGGCCATGACAAGTTAGAATTGTTGGTGTGGGAGCAAGTTATAGAGAGAGAACCAAGAGGATTTTTTAATCTCCCCACTCTGTCCCCCACTCTAGCTCTGAACAATTCGCCACAATCACACACATTGGAAAATCTGAGACGGTCTGAAAACGGGACGATACGTAAACTAGGATTCTGGAGAAACCGTGCTGGATATCTGAACGCCCATTCAGCCCAATAAACGCCAAAGTATTGCCTTCAGTTTAAACTTTTAATCATGTTTCTACGTTAAAGTATGGCGATACAGCACGGCCCCAAAGCGGTGGCGTTTTGAGCGATGTTAAACAATTTCCCAAACATTTCCCATTAAAGTCTATGAAAAATCTTTTGCAGATTTTGTGAAAACTGCGCAGCAAATCTCAGTGAAAAGTCATAGCACACCATTCCCGATCATTACACACGTTTTGATGTACTTTGTGTGCGTGTGTTGGCAATGCTCCAGGACTAGTAGTGGGACAAATTTCTTGCAGAATAATAATAATAAGTATGGGCAATAATAGTCACTGCGTCAATTGCTGCTGTTGCAGCACATCGGCACACTGAATAATGGCATTTCTGGCAATTGAATTCTTTTTTTTGCCAAAATGTATTTTAAACAAACAGTTGAAGCTGATGACACCTTTCATTGTGTTGTAGTCATTTCCAATAATCCCAGTAACCTTATCTCTACATTATTATTACAAAATGTATATGTATATGATTGGATTCAAGAGAGGATGATACAAAATCACTAGTAAAGTCACTATTAAATGTATAGTTTTTGGAATCTCCAGTTCAACTGTAACAACATCATGGATAATAAAACACAAGCTCGCTTAGACGTGTCCTGTTCCTAAAGTTTCCACCTGTCATTGACCTTTGGGTGTTCCTCTTTCTGTGTATGAAGGATGCCAAAGGACATTCTGGGTGTGTTTTGAGAGCTCTTTTGCTGCGCCCTGTAGTGGTGTGGTGAAACCAACTATTATATTTATAACCCTTCCACATTGCACCTTTATAGATAGATAGCCTTTATTATTAGACTCACGGTCATTAAAAATTAACAACAACAACAAAAAAGTCTTTATGTCATGTGAAAGTGTTGTTTCTGCTTGAAAGACAATAAAACAAAGACAGTTTGATTTGTATGTACAGCAACTCCCACCACAGTGGCTACAGCTGACAGAGAAGGTAGCAGTTCATTTTTTACATTCACAGCATAACACACCCACATATATGGTCCTCACTGATGTAACAAAATGCAAGTAAAAACGGTTTTGTGTGGCAGGGCTTCTTTAAAGCTGCAAGCGGGCCCTCACAGCTCTGCGTGCGTCGGGGTTGCCAACGTGATGACGATTCACGCACCGTCTGACACCTTGCACATGAGTAAGACTCCAGCATTGCAGCGTGCAAGTGGTGTAAAAAGTATAGGGGTTGAGGCAAACCCTCACCACTGGAAATCAAATGAACTCAACATTTAGAGTTTTAATAATGATCAGGGGCACTCACACTTTTCTGAACTGGGAAACTAATTCAACTTCCAAGTTCTGACAGTATTCTCACTCGCCATGCAGCACTGTGGACATCCACTGAATTGA
The DNA here is from genome assembly GCF_008692095.1 of Etheostoma spectabile. Classification (NCBI taxonomy): domain Eukaryota; kingdom Metazoa; phylum Chordata; class Actinopteri; order Perciformes; family Percidae; genus Etheostoma; species Etheostoma spectabile. Next base: position 25,325,626 of record NC_045734.1, on the reverse strand, counting down.
CCTTTGGATCATTTCATTCTTTTTCTTCTGGGGCCAAAACTAATTTGTATCTAAATAACAGGTGGCTGACTTATGCAAGCATTACAAGTAGTACAAGTATTCAATAGTCACTGTTAAAAGAAAGAGGAAAAACATGCCTATGACAGCTGAGTAGATTATCTCTTGAACAGTGATGTCTGTATCATATTCATAACATATTTCTGCAGGCCTTTAATGTCATTACATTTAATTTGTACGTGTTAAGGAAATGTTACACGTCTGACGTAGTTTGCTGCCGTGACTTTGGCATAAAAGCAATTGGCGTATCTGAAACTTAAGTTGTTTTTTATTAAATCTGATCATAAAGAACACAATGTGTTTTCTTTTTTAATTCATGCAGAAAGTGATCAGTTATTACAAATGGTAAAGATGATGCCCATTTATTGTATAGCAACTATGAATATCTTTTTAATTTCTTCAGGCTTAAATATTTTCCAATAATCACAGAAACCTGGCTTCTACATTATTACAAAAAGATAGAACAGATCATATGTTGATACATTTTTTCAGTTTATTTAGACAGAACAACCTCTTTATGTGTTTATTAATCTCTTTCATTTTGAGTCCGTAAATGATTGGATTTAACAGAGGATGATACAAAATCACTTGTAAAGTCATTATTAAATGTGTAGTTTTTGGAAACTCAATTTCCAGTTTAACTATAACAATATCATAAGTAAACAGAAAAGAAAAGCTGATTAAAACCAACAGATGAGGTATGCAGGTCTGTGCAGCTTTCATCCTCACTTCTCTACAACTGTGGTACAGTACAATGAATATCTTTGTGTATGAAAAGATTATGAAAGCCAAAGGGAGAATTGTAACATTGAAAAAGATACTCAAACCGTACACAGTGAGTCCTATTGAGCTCACACAGTGAAGTTTGTAAATTAAATTATTGCAAAAGATCCCTTTCAAAGTAAAGTTACAGAGTTTAGCAAGGGCCCCAATTGATACTGTAACTGCAATCTGACAAGCAGGCGCAAACCAAGCTACACCCAGAAAGATGCGGACTGTTGTTTTTCTCATGATAGTGTGATATTGCAGAGGTTTACATATAGACACATATCTGTCATAGGACATGGCTGCCAACAGTAAGAACTCTGAACTGTTTAAAGAGTAATATAGAAAACACTGAAAGAGACAAGCTGAATAAGATATGATCTGTTTTTCAGATAAAAAGTCAACCAAAAGCTTTGGGTAGATATTAGTGCTGTAGAGAACAGAGTTCACTAACAACGCTGCAATGAAAATGTACATAGGCTCATGGAGGTTTTGGTGGAACCAGATAAGGTACACAATAATAGAATTACTGCAGATTATTAGAATATATGCTGTGAACATGATCAAAAAATAAACATATCTGTATTTGTCTACTTCAACATGCCCACCAAGAGTTACATATGTTACATTCATTTCCCTCTCCATATCATATCATTTAAATTGAAATCTCTGTTAGTGTATAAACCAGGCAGATATTGTAACATTCATGAATTAAACAATTTCATACAAGCTGTTAAGGACGGTTTAATGTATAGTTACTTGCACTTAGTATGTTGACCTTCAGAATTCAGAAAGTGAACTGTTTGGCTCCGTCGACTGTTTTTATCAGATTTCTTTGCCCTCCAAAGATCTCATTAAAACTTTGAACATGTAAACAACATCCTAAAACTCTGGAGGCCTGTATACAGGAGCACTGTAAAGCAGGTACTCCATGCTTCTAGGGACCCAAAGCTGGTGATGTGATTTGTTCTGTTGTCATGGAGGCCAGAACTTATGCAGGTATACTATATTTTTTATAGAACTGTTTTTCAGATAAAAAGACAACCAAAAGCTTTGGGTATGACACCGCATATCACACTGTATATAACAACCATACTTATCTTTATTTTCATCTTAGAACTGTGCACCTGGACTAGCCCCGAATTGTTTCATGACCAGGCGCTTAGGCAACAACAAAAAGGAGACACACCATGATAAAAGACAACAAACAAAACTATAATTTATTAAATAAATCCAGACACATCTAGGATAACCTGGCATAGGAACAAAGGATCTGAGTTATTAGAAATGAGAGACGGCTTCCAGTGGAACTTTCTCATGGAAAAGACGTGTGGTGGCTGCCTCCCATATCATTTCGTAAATTCTTGCTTTGTGCGTCTTCTGCTTTGATCTTTTGTGTGTCCTATTTTTTTCTTTGTATGAGATTTTGATTTATCAACTAATATGAGTAAGTCAAGCCTATCGGTAGTGATGGTCAAATGAAGCTTTGTGAACCAGTGTTTTTATTTTCTGAGCCCACTAGATGGCTCTTGGTTTTAAGACCAAGGCCTAAAGGTATTGCAATTCATTGTATTCTCAACACTTTGTTGAACAGAGAGTGCCATCAAGTGAGCAGAAAATAAAGACTCACCTTCGCTGCTACAGCTGAGATAAGCAAGGTGGCGACTTCTCCCTCTCTCTGGCTTTGGAAACGCTTGTCATCGAGCTTGAAAAATCCCGGCAAAGCACGGCTGCCGAGCCCACACCCTTGCCCCTGAACAATCATGGCTTTAAGATATCACTACCACGGTGGCCAAACATACTTCTACTGTCTCCGGGATGGAAACGGCTCTCGACTCACATGGACGATATCACCAGCATGGAGCAAGAAGTGGTGGAACTACAGTCGAAGCTGAACACCATGAGAGATGACAACAGCAGGCTCCAGTCCTTGATGGAGGACCTGATCTGCCGTTCTAAGGGTCAGAACTAGCGTGTTGTTGGTCTCCCTGAGGGAATTGAAGGCAAAAATCCGAGGCATTTACCACCAGGGATCCCTCCCTGTCATAGTGTGCTATGAGAAACTGTTGCTGTGGGCAAAGGAGCACCGCAAAATTGAGTATCAGGGTCACAGAATTAAGATTTATTAGAATTACAGCGCAGCAGTGGCTTTCAACTAGGTGTAGTTCCTGCTCTTGCGTAAAGGTTTATGGTTCAGGATGATCTACCTTGTCCGCCTTTGTATCACCCTTAACGGCGAAGATCATCGCTTTGATACCCCGGAGCAGGTTGAACTGTGCTATCAGGAACACTTTCGCAACTGATGAAGGAAGGGTCTGAGCAAGCAGTCTGATCTGATTTGTCGTAAATGTCTCTATTATTTTTGTGTGTGTGAATTTGCGCACTTGCAATTTAAGCAGTGGTGTACTGTATATATATTACTACTTTTTTTTTTTCTCTCTCTTCTGTTGAACCTGCTGCAGGTAAGACATCCCCCCCCCCATGTAGTATTTAGTTCTAGGGGCACTCGGCTTTTGCCAGATGATCTGTAACAATGCACAAACGGAACCGTCAGGTTTGGTTTTCTTTTCTTGCCCCCGCTTCTCCTCTGTTGAGATATGAGAATGTGTAATCAATGTGTAACGTTAAAGGAGAATTCCGGTCGATTCCAACACGTATCTCTGTTGTTTTTTGTTGTTGAATGTGGAATATTTAGCATATAACCCATAATTTCACAAGCTGGGAGAGAGAAGTTGTTGCGTCCTCACAAACTCCAGGCCTAAGAAATGTGCCCTCATTAGACAATAAATGGTAGCAACCTGGTCCAGATTACCTACAACCATTATCAGATATTGCAAACCAGCCCTATTAAGATGGCATTACTCAACACAAAGTCAGTGAAATCTAGGCTTACCCTTCACAGTGACTGCGAAGGGTAAGCCTAGATTCATGAATGGCTTTATTCCAAACTATCATTCAAATCATATTGAACATGTGTTACAGTAAGTGAACATTGACAGGAAAAATTTACATACATCTCGTAACTGCTTCATACTCTTTTTTTGCGTTAGGGTTAGAAAAATGTCTACTTGTCAGTTGTGATGACATCATAATGTAGAAAAAATATATAAGTAATATTATTACAGATATTAGCCATTATATTGTTCAACACCTTGCTGTTCCCATGACACACAATGAAAATAAAATACACAGTACAACAATAAAAATGTGTCTTTGATGTTTGTTATGGAAAAAATACAGAAAAACTACATTTAAGTTGATTTATAACTGGAGTTATTTGTGTATTTATAGAAATATTAGCCATTATAAACTTAAAAATCAAGACACCTTGCTATTCCCATAACAGTCTCTTTAACAGTAAATACTCAGTATTGTGTATATACTCAGTATTGTGTATATACTGAGTATTGGTGTATTTACTGACTTTCAACAACTCACATCTCAGCATGTTATTTCAGAAGAAGTGCCGTACTTAGTTAATCGTGTTATTCATCAAATCCACTTCGCTGAACAGAACAATCTTTTGAGGTTGTTGTTAGAAATTTCTTTCATTTTGAGCCCGTATATGAGTGTTTGAACAAAGGATTGAAATACAGATTATTTGTATGTCATTATAGCGTGCATTTTAGGGAAATTGGATTCTACTCGAGCTATAGTGATATCATAATACTCAAAATGGAGAACTGATTAAAACCAACAGGTGGTAAACAGGTCTGTGCAGCTTTTCTCCTGACTTCTCTACTACTTCGATAGGTTATTATAAATATCCTGGTGTATGTAAAAACTATTAAAGCATGGGCAGAATTGAGAGATCAATAAAATAACAATACCAATACAGTAATTACTCTTGACGTTACACATGAAGTTTGTAAATTGAATTGTTACAAAATATTTCCTTTTAGAGTTAGTCACACAGTTTTGCTTCATAACTAAATATTGTTTGGACTAAACATGACAAGCAGACACAACCAAGCAAAGAACAGGAACTACTGACTGTGGTTTTTTGTCATGATAAGTGTGATATTGCAGCACACATAGTATCTGTCTAGGCCATGGCTGCCACAGTAGAACTCTGAACAGCCTAAGTATAAATATTGAAATTGAAAGAGACAGGCTGAATAAAGATATGATCTGTTTTTTCAGATAAAAGTCACATCAAAGCTTTGGGTAGATATTAGTGCTGTAGAACAGAGTTCACTGACAAAGCTGCAATGAAAATGTACATAGGCCTCATGGAGGTTTGGTGAACCAGATAAGGTACACAATAATAGAATCTGCGATTTTAGAATATATGCTATGAACATAATACCACAAAAACATATCTGTATGTGTTAACTTCCCCATGCCCATCCAGAGTTACATAGGTACATTTGCTCATCATCCATTAATGTTGTCTTAAACTAAATGTCTAGATGTTGAGTAATAAACCAAGCAATTTTATAACAAGAGTGCATTAATTCCTAAAAAGAGCTCTCACTTACATGATAACACCAACATCCAACCTGTACTGTTGTGTCTACCCATTCATAGATACCTGACCTTGGAAGTCACCTGGTGTTGGTTCTTTTCCAAAAGTAAGAAAGTGAACTGTTTGAGTCTGTGGAAAGTTTTTATGAAATTGCTTTGGCCCTCCAAGGATCTCATTAAACTCTCCACCAATAGTTACTAATACATGAAGAACTTCATCAGACTCTGGAGGCCTGAAGTTGCAGGCTTTTCTCAACCATGTGCTCCATTACATAAGCTTTCCAATTTAGAATGATCTTAATCTTGGCAAGACTTTCACCCAGGAGACTGGGGTGTGTGTCTTGTTTAAAAATAAAAGATAAAATCCAGAACAGAAGTAAACATCTGTTAATTGAACCAGGTGAGTCCAAGTTTGAGATCTTTGGTTCCAACCGCCGTGTCTTTGTTCGACAAAGAAAAGGTGACGGGATTGATTCTACATGCCTGGTTCCCACCGTGAAGCATGGAGGAGGAGGGGTTATGGTGTGGGGGGGCTTTGGTGGTGAGAGTGTTGGCGATTTATTCAAAATTGAAGGCATACTGAACAAGCATGGCTACCACGGCATCCTGCAGCACACATGTCTCCATCCAGTTTACTTTAGTTGACCATCATTATTTTTCAACAGGACATGAACCCAAACACACCTCCAGGCTGTGTCAGGGCTATTTGACCAAGAAGGAGAGTGACGGACTGGTGCGCCTCCACGTCACCCGGGCTGAACCCATCGAGATCGCTTTGGGAGAGTTTGGACCGCAGAGTGAAGGCAAAAGGGCAACAACTCGTGGCGGAGTGTCTCGGGCTCAGAGGTTAAGCGTCATATAACTCTTGGTCGTCTCCTTAGCGACGTAATAACCCGCGCTCGGTCGTCTTCTTTAGCGCATATAACACGCTTGTTGTCTCCTTGAGCATCATATAACACAGTGGTTGTCTCCTTAGTCGTGTATAGCATGCTTGGTCGTCTCCTTTAGCGTCATATAACACACTTGGTTGTCTCCTTTATCGTCATACACACTTGGTTGTCTCCTTTAGCATCGATAACACACTTGGTCGTCTCCTTTAGCATCATTAACATGCTTGGGTCATCTCCTGTAGTGTTGTAAACACGCATTAATCGTCTCCTTAGCGTCGTAAAACACGCTTGGGTTTGCCTCCTTTAGCATCATATAACACGCTTGTTGTCTCCTTTAGCGTCGTATACAACGCTTGGTTGTCTCCTTTAGCGTCATATAAACCTTGGTTGTCTTCTTTAGCGTCATATAACAGCCCTTGGTTTTCTCCTTTAGCGTTGTACAACACGCAACCTTTTCCTTAACCTAAAGTGTAAAGGGACGACCAAGCGTGTTTATAACGCTACGGGAAGACAGGATGGTTGGGGTTAGGAGCAGAAGAACGGACAGTGGGTTTCAAGAGAACAGGTCATTGGGTTTAGGAGAAGAAGAACAGGTCAGTTGGGTTTAGAAGAGACCAGTCAGTTGGGTTTAGGAGAAGAAGAACAGTGTCATTGGTTTAGAAGAAAACCGGTCAGTTGGTTTAGAGTAGAAGAACAGGTCATTGGGTTTAAGGAGAAGACAAGAAGGTCAGTTGGGTTTAGAGAAAACCGGTCATTTGGGTTTAAGAAGAACAGGTCGGTGGGTTTAGAAGAGAACAGGTCAGTTGGGTTTAGGAGAAGAACGGTCAGTTGTGTTTAGGAGAGAAGAACGGTCAGATTGTGTTTGGAGAAGAGAACAGTCAGTTGGGTTTGAGAGAAGAATGGATGGTTGGGTTTAGGAGAAGAAAACGGTACGGTTGGTTTAGGAGAAGAAGAACGGGACGGTTGGGTTTAGGGAAAAAGACTGCATGGTTGTGGTTTAGTAGAAAAGAACGAGACGTTGGGTGTGAGTTAGTTTTGTTGAATGGTTAGGGTTTAGTGAGTTCATTATTCTGCGATGAGTACAGATGAAGTGTATTTTGATTTTTTTTGTCCTTTGATTGAGGAACATTTGAAATTAGGGCTGTCAATTACCAAATGTTGATTGTGTTTTGATTCCTGGCTTCTACATCCCAAAACAGTGTCTAGAAAAACTTTATATTAGAAATCATTTTGCACAGTACGTCTATTAAACTCTTAATTTGTCTGTTGACCTACCAGAAGCTAAATCACTTTTTCTTGAGTGTTACATTCGTCCTTATTGTTACAGCTTAAGACATGAACGGGGGGGTGACATACAGGAGGTGACCCTGCGACCTCTGATTAAAAGGGAAAAGTACGAAGGTAAATTTAAATTTAACAGTTCAGTTTTTTTTTTTACTGTTGATTGTTTCACTGTTTCAATAATGCAACGTTGTTTCTCAAAAGTGAACGAGCACCCGTGGTTACTAATATGATTTCAGTCCTAACCAAAATAATTCTTTCCATCTCGAGCATACGTTAGTGCAGGACTTGTATAGAGTATTTTGCTCTTATGGTACTTTTATTGAAGTAAAAGTTCTGAGAACTTCTTCTCCTCCTCTACTGTGTGTGGCGGAGTTTAACAGTTTCTTTAGTCAGCAAAATGACTCAGTAAGGGTACTTTAAAATCAACTTTTCATTGGTATGAAAACGTTCATTTTCTGAAGTTTTGTAGGTTGCTTCAATTTTATTTTGCAATTGAAGGTTGTTGTTAAGTGTAATCAGCTATTGTTTCTCAGAAGAAGAAGAAATAATGACCTGTTGACCATTACTACTTGCTAATGATTCAGCCAACTACTACTTGTTTAAGACTTCCAGTCCCAGCGCTGGCTGTAATTGTGATAACTTGTTTCCAGTTGTCCCTGAGGCTGAACCCTGTGACCACTGGGTGGTAATTACTGGCTGCGTCAGAAGACCCCCCCCCCCCCCCCCCGCGGCCTGGCATGTTGTCCATCCACCTAATGACAACTCATTACGTCTCCTTACATCAGCCGTGGGCTTCTGTGGACTCCATGTTGTGGTTGTTTGAAATAGTTGCATCATACTAATTGGGAGGCCCACACGCACACACACACACACACACACACACACCACACACACCACACACACACAGTGAAGACGGAAAGTTTGAAATACGGACATTATATGTGTGTGTGGGTTGTGTGTATTGTCAGTTTCTTCTGTGTGTGTTTCTGTGTGCATGTGTGTGTGTGTGTGGTGTGTTGTGTGTGTGTGTGTGTGTGTGTGTGTGTTGTGTGTGTTGTGTGTGTGTGTTGAGTGTGACACCTCCGATGGTAACACTAAATATCCATGGATACAGTATCTGCACCTAATGACCCTGATGAAGCCAACATGACTCACATCCCCTGATGGCTTTATTGACTTTCTTAACCTTGTGTGTGTGTGTTGTGTGTGTGTGTGGTTGTGTGTGTTTGTATGTGTGTGAGTGTGTGTACCACGCCCCGCTTACTCTCCGGCTTTATTGGACTTTATTACCCAGTAACAATAAATAACACCCATACAGATTATTGTTTTCCCTTTATTATTGGATGACATGAAGAAGGAGATTGGGAGAGAGATGGTGGAGAGAGATGGGGGATGACAGTCACCAAAGGGCCGCAGGTTGTGGACTTTGAACCTCGGCCGGAAACTAATTGTATAGCATAAAGTGTTGAATTGAAGTTTTTGGCAATGGAGAGTCGTCAGAGAGAGCAACCTGACAATCAGGAATTACAATAGTCCAGCTACAACATAACATGTACCCCATGGACTAGTTTTTTCCACGATTACAGCATGTGAAATCTTCTTAGAAAGATAGAAATATTGGAAATATTGAATGGATAGAACAACAGAGCATTATTTAGCAGTTGTATGGTGCTAAAACAGTCTCTAAGTATTTCCCATCTTGTAAAACCACACAAAAGATTCAAAGCGATTTGTATCTCTGCAAATGCACATCTGTCCTTGCATCTAATTTGTACTCCATTTCTTCATTTGTAAATTAACTTAGTCTTTATATATCTTCTCCTATATGTGTGGGTACTTTTGATATTATTCTTTTTCTCTCCATGCGGGCCCAGCGGCGTCCACAAAACTATTCGTTTCCTTTGCCAAGTGACACGCACCCCGCAGCCGCTCTCCAATAGGAATAGCCAAACACGCGTTGCTACAAGACGATACTAGAAGAAGCCTTTCTGTTATGGTTGTGTGTGTCATTGTCCGTAGGTGTGGTATTCCTTTTTCTTGTCCTAAACATTTTGGTGGTAGCCCTGGTTTTTCTGTCCTGGTGTTTGGGTTGGGGGGAGTTGGGTGCGTCCTTGGTGGTGGGTCTGTCTTTGGGGTTTTGTTTCCTGGTTGTTATATGTTGAGCAGAATTGGGCTGGTTTTCCTTGCTGTTTTTTCTATGTTTAAACTACCTTCCTGTGTTTTAGTCGGCCTTGTTCCCCGTCTTGAGTTCTGGTGTTGTGGTGATTATCCTGATGTGGTTTCCAGCGTTTCACCTGTTTTTCCCCTGGGTCCCAGAAGAGCCGCGAGGTTGTGTCATCTCTGCCGTCCGTCTTTTTTAATTACCTTCGTTTATTTAGGGTCTTTGTTCATGAGAAGGTGTCGGGAGTCTCGAAAAAGCCCACCTGTGGGATACCTCATAACTCTGAACACCACCAAAAAGCCAGCATTCTTCTCTATTCCTTCCTGGGAAGATCCAGCCATAAAGAGCAGCAGAAACAGTATTAAGAGGAGAGCCTTGGGTGAGAAGCCTTTTGAGGCCCACCTGGATGTAGTTCAAGGAGATGTTAGCCTTAGTTAATGACTCACCCCCCAGGGCCTGTGCCGATTTCCTCCCTCCCGGTCTGTGCCCCTTTGCCTGTTCAACCATCTCAATCTCATGTCATTTATCACCTGAAGAGAGGCAGAGTCTTATGTCAGATAACTATGTGAGTTAGTTTTTGTGACCCGATTAGGCTGAAGACCATGTGTAAGAGGTCTGACAGTTGTTGCCAGAGTGGGGCAATCTGTAGTTTTGCTCAAGATAAGGTGTTCAGAGTCCCGTAAAAACCATAAAACCAGGGCTTTTTCCCTTAATCCTGACTGGGCTAAATCGTTAGATTGTCCGGTCCATCTGCTAATGTGTTTTGTTTGGTTCGTCCCAAGGCGTAGGGGTTAGCTCCAAAGCAGGAGACACAGAACAGGGTCAGACGAACAACAGGGAGCGACACAATATCCGGTTTTCAAATTTTGAAGTTTCTTTCTGCCTACCTCGCCAAGACTGGCACGGCCGCCTTCTTACAGCTTATTGAACAACATTTTTGTTAGTCTTTTAGTAACCTGGAGTGAGAGCCATCAACTGATATGACTGTTCCCACATTTTTGCAATGTTGCTAACGACTTTTCATTGGAAGGGAAAGTCTTGTCCAGGGCACCTAACTGCTACTACTGCCTGCTTAACTGCTGTAAAACTGCTAACTAACCTGCCTTTCCCCAACTATTCTACTTTCCTGTCTGTCAACTCAACAGCTATACCGGTCCTCAATTCCCTCACAACTAGGAATTCTTTTTTTGATTGACCTTGTCTGCCATTTCCGTGACCTTGCGTGGAGGCCAAAACAAGAAAAAGGATTTACATTGCGCTCTCGTGCCATGCCCTGCTCTTCACATACAGAGCATAGCTGTCCAGTTGACCATAGCAACAAAGTGTTGTCCTTGGACCAGAGCCCTGCTGTCATCTGGCCCCAACTGTCTGCATTTCCAAGCCGCGGTGAGCAGGCCTTCCACAGTTCTCAACCTGATGTGCAGCTTCCAGACTCTCGTGAACGTCTGCCGTCAAGCTGAGTTCTTCTCAGCCACCGTTCTCACCCAGATCCTGCGCTGGACCATTCTCTCCCAGTGCCATCAGCTAACCGTTGTTCAAACTTTTACCTGTCCGGGGAGGCACCCCAGAGGACTTTGCCGTGGTCGGGCACGCCCAGACATTTTGCCTTGGTAGGGGCACTCAGAGACTGTGTCCCGCCGGTAAATGCCCGGTAAGTAGAGACTTGCCTAGTTCAGTGACCCGAGACTCTTCTCCCCCTTGGTTAGAGCAGTGGCCCATATCAACTACTTTCTGTTATTGTCCACCTTGTTTGCTGACCCAGGGTTCCTGCGACCCATCGCCTCTTCCTTCAGCCAGCTGAACGTTCACTTGTCTTCCCCCATCTGACCGTTGGCGTGCCACCCCCTTGGCGAGGCTCACTTTCGCCGCCACCACCTGAGGAATCCACGTTCGTGCTCGGCCGCCATAGGGATATTGCCTCCGCAGCACGCTGCCAACGTGAGTATTTGCCTTTGCATTGGCCGCCAGAAGGTCCACCTTTGCCGCCTGAGTAGCTTCGCCCTCGCAACTGACTGGCCCGCCTCGAGCCCCCCCCTCGCTGTCCGGTGTACCGCCGAAGGATTCTGTCTTCCACCGCTCTGTCGTCCCCTTCTTCGCATATCTTCCGTGTGGTACACGCCACGCCGTCCGGCTGACCGTTAGTCCTCCCTGTTTTGTTCTTGGTGTTACTGGTTGCAAGTTCTTTTTAGTTTTGTTTGGACTTCCTTTTCTTCTTTGACTTCTTTTGCTGTTTTTTTCAAAGGCCACCTTTTTTATTATAATTACAAATCTTTTATGACTCCCCTGGCCCTATTCTCTGCTTTTGGTCCGGCCCTTGTCTGGAATCGCCACTTGTCACATTTTTCAGAGACAGTTTTGGTTAATTTATATATTACTAGTAGGATTTTGTCTTCAAATACTCCCATTTATTTTTCCATCTCAGATTTGCAGTCATGGTTTCATGCCCACACGGGGGCAAGAGTTGCCGACCCCCAACCGGAACACGGGGGTGGGCGTTGGATGACCCGGTGACAAAAAACCTAGGAAACGGCAAAGTCTCTGGGACTCGGACACGCAAAGTCTTTGGATGCCAGACAATGAGCAAATGTTTCTTGAGGGGCCGAGTACCAGCACGACTCTGGGTGCCGGGTAACTGCAAGCCTCTGGGTTGTCGATCAGCACAGACTCGGGGAGGTTGTCCTAGAAGGCTCGATAGGACTGGTCATCAAAGACTCTGGGAGAAGGGGGTCCATTGAAGACTATCCAACATCTTGCTACACTCCAACTTCACCAATCAAGGGTATTATTTTCATGTTAAGAGGGGCACACCCTGATTTATTTCCAGGTCAGGTTCATGTTACCCTGTATTGTTGTTTTGAAAAATTGTTGTAACGACCAGGAGACCTACTTCAGTATATGGGTTATCCCTGCAGTATACGAACTTAACACCAAGTATAACTTGCCCTTCTCCTCCACTTCACACGTCTCTTCTCCCCTCGCCGTCCTTTTTCCCCTCTCTTCCTGTTATGCTGTCCTCTGGTGATTAAGGTGAAAAGAACCAAAAAATACTAAAAAAAAAAATCTCCTATCTCCTCCTCCTCTCCTTCTTCGCCGTTCCGTCTTGGCCGCTTTGGGCTCTGTTATAGCAACAAAAACACAACACACCAACACCCAACACACACACACAACACACCCAACAACACACACCACCACACCAACACCGTCCATCCCTGTGACCCTGGTGTGGAGGACAGGTTGCTGGGCTCAGTGTGACAGCAAAACAGGATAAAGGTTCAAGAGCAGGCTGTGCTGCGCAGCACTCTTGCCGTCAGTCTGCTGTAGTCAGGGAGGGTGCTTGTGATATTCTAAATAACATCCATACACTGAACTGATGCAAAGACTTTCTGAATGTCTTTATGAATGTGTATTTTAACTGAAAAGACAACTGATTTAACATAAACCTTACTATAATACAGTATTAATTGCTGATAACATGATTTCCTTTTCTCACTTTTAGACGACCAAAAAACTTTCATTATCTTGGAAATCTGTTCAGATTGCAATTCACTTTGCGGCAAAGGGATTTTTTGTTAAAAGTGTTGAATTGTGCATTTAGTTTTAATGATGTAACACTACCGATGAAACCTTTTTTTTTTTTTCCCTTTTTTTTTTCTTTTCCAATTTGTTTTTTTTTTCCACACCATTGTATTTTTGCACTATTTGAGATGGGTTTAATTATGCTGAATATTACGCGTCGCAGCCAATTGTAGAAATGTGCACTTTAAGAAAATTACTGAATCAGGTTATATTCTAATGTTGCGTCTAACTACCTGTAAAATAGTGGCATTACTTTTTTTGCTGTGACATTTTAAATCCATTTACTTACTGTATCTCCATTCCGTTCTCACTTTTTTCTTCTCTTCCAACTTTTCAGCTCTGCTGCTCTCTGCAATACCATGATGAGCAACACAACATCCTGAATCCTTTGTATTTTCAGCCTCCCTCTGTTTGCATACTTTGGCCCCCGGCCACTCAGATATCTGTTCCTTCAGTTCTGTTTCTGTTGCTCTACATTAACTAGTGTCCCTGCGGTAAAACGGTTGTCCTTCTTCTGACAGTCTGTTGTGTCTGAGAGAAGTCCGCCCGTCGTGCTGCATTCAAGAAAATCCGCCAGTCAGCCCATGTATATTTTTAAATAAAATTATAATTTATCAAAATCATTATATTCAAAAATAATTTTCTATCAGTGTCTGTCCTGTCTTTTTAATAAAAACCACAAACTCTCTGTAAAAACGGCGTCTCAGTCCAGCGCAGCAGCGGCTTCTTTCTTTTTTTTCTTTTTCTTCTCTTTATCTTCTTTATTCTTTTTCTTTCTTGTTCTTCTTTTTCTTCCCCAGGTTCTGATGGTGTGTGTCCCTGCTGGACACTAAAAGAAACCTCATTTTAATAAAATCTCCCGTTCCCGTCGTGTTTCATTTTCATTTCTTCAGATAGATTTTCATTTTATCATACCCACCTATTTATATCATTGAGAATGACTTTGTTTTCCTCCTCAGCATCATGGCCTATGCTAATTGTTGCTATTTGCCCGCCATACACATCATCACACAGACTAATCATCACAAAGTAAAATTGAACAGTTAGATGGTAACTACGCTTGTGTTTTTTGCCCGTGTTCATCCCTGTATTTTGCTGTTGGCTTCTGTCGCATATCCTCACAGGGAGTCCCGATTAACCACTGTGTGGCAATAACCTGAATATAGCTGTTCTGTTCCAACTGCCTGCTGGTCGCTTCCTGTGGGTGGACCCTGGTGACCCAAAACTCTGAACAAATAGTAAGGTCGGTTTGTTACAC
>NC_045734.1:25310801-25311143 GCF_008692095.1 Etheostoma spectabile | reverse complement strand
ACAATCTTTTGAGGTGTTTAGAAATTTCTTTCATTTTGAGCCCGTATATGAGTGGGTTGAACAAAGGATGATACAGAATTATTTGTAATGTCATTATTAAGCGTGCAATTTTAGGGAAATTGGATTCTACTCGAGCTATAGTGATATCATAAATACTCAAAATGGAGAAACTGATTAAAACCAACAGGTGGGGTAAACAGGTCTGTGCAGCTCTTTTCTCGACTTCTCTAGCTCTTTCGTAGGTTATTATAAATATCCTGGTGTATGTAAAACTACTGAACATCAGGGCAGAATTGAGAGATCAATATAAATACAACCAATACAGTAATTACTCTTGACGTT
>NC_045734.1:25310639-25310776 GCF_008692095.1 Etheostoma spectabile | reverse complement strand
TTATAAATATCCTGGTGTATGTAAAAACTATGAAAAGCATGGGCAGAATTGAGAGATCAAATAAAATAACAATACCAAATACAGTAATTACTCTTGACGTTACACATTGAAGTTTGTAAATTGAATTGTTACAAAAT
>NC_045734.1:25310480-25310629 GCF_008692095.1 Etheostoma spectabile | reverse complement strand
GAGTTAAGTCACACAGTTTTGCTTCATAACTAAATATTGTTTGGACTAAAACATGACAAGCAGACACAAACCAAGCAAAGAACAGGAACATACTGACTGTGGTTTTTGTCATGATAGTGTGATATTGCAGAGGTTTACATATAGACACA
>NC_045734.1:25310203-25310334 GCF_008692095.1 Etheostoma spectabile | reverse complement strand
TGATCTGTTTTTCAGATAAAAAGTCAATCAAAAGCTTTGGGTAGATATTAGTGCTGTAGAGAACAGAGTTCACTGACAAAGCTGCAATGAAAATGTACATAGGCTCATGGAGGTTTTGGTGAAACCAGATA
>NC_045734.1:25309763-25309951 GCF_008692095.1 Etheostoma spectabile | reverse complement strand
CCTGTACTGTTGTGTCTACCCATTCATAGATACCTGACCTTGGAAGTCACCTGGTGTTGGTTCTTTTCCAAAAGTAAGAAAGTGAACTGTTTGAGTCTGTGGAAAGTTTTTATGAAATTGCTTTGGCCCTCCAAGGATCTCATTAAACTCTCCACCAATAGTTACTAATACATGAAGAACTTCATCAG
>NC_045734.1:25309452-25309549 GCF_008692095.1 Etheostoma spectabile | reverse complement strand
TAATTGAACCAGGTGAGTCCAAGTTTGAGATCTTTGGTTCCAACCGCCGTGTCTTTGTTCGACAAAGAAAAGGTGACGGGATTGATTCTACATGCCT
>NC_045734.1:25309291-25309442 GCF_008692095.1 Etheostoma spectabile | reverse complement strand
AGCATGGCTACCACGGCATCCTGCAGCAACATGTCATTCCATCCAGTTTACGTTTAGTTGGACCATCATTTATTTTTCAACAGGACAATGAACCCAAACACACCTCCAGGCTGTGTCAGGGCTATTTGACCAAGAAGGAGAGTGACGGACT
>NC_045734.1:25308783-25309281 GCF_008692095.1 Etheostoma spectabile | reverse complement strand
CCTCCACAGTCACCGGACCTGAACCCAATCGAGATGCTTTGGGGAGAGTTGGACCGCAGAGTGAAGGCAAAAGGGCCAACAACTCGTGGGCGAGTGTCTCGGGCTCAGAGGGTTAAGCGTCATATAACTCTTGGTCGTCTCCTTTAGCGACGTATAACCCGCGCTCGGTCGTCTTCTTTAGCGTCATATAACACGCTTGGTTGTCTCCTTGAGCATCATATAACACAGTTGGTTGTCTCCTTTAGCGTCGTATAGCATGCTTGGTCGTCTCCTTTAGCGTCATATAACACACTTGGTTGTCTCCTTTAGCGTCATAACACACTTGGTTGTCTCCTTTAGCATCGTATAACACACTTGGTCGTCTCCTTTAGCATCATATAACATGCTTGGTCATCTCCTGTAGTGTTGTATAACACGCATTATCGTCTCCTTTAGCGTCGTATAACACGCTTGGTTGTCTCCTTTAGCATCATATAACACGCTTGGTTGTCTCCTTTA
>NC_045734.1:25308465-25308761 GCF_008692095.1 Etheostoma spectabile | reverse complement strand
GTCTCCTTTAGCGTCATATAACACGCTTGGTTGTCTTCTTTAGCGTCATATAACACGCCCTTGGTTGTCTCCTTTAGCGTTGTACAACACGCAACCTTTTCCTTAACCTGAAAGTGTAAAGGAGACGACCAAGCGTGTGTTATATGACGCTACGGGAAGAACAGGATGGTTGGGTTTAGGAGAAGAAGAACGGGACAGTTGGGTTTAGAAGAAGAACAGGTCAGTTGGGTTTAGGAGAAGAAGAACAGGTCAGTTGGGTTTAGAAGAAGAACAGGTCAGTTGGGTTTAGGAGAAGA
>NC_045734.1:24618862-24631385 GCF_008692095.1 Etheostoma spectabile | reverse complement strand
CAATTGCAAAATTCACCCGCATTTGGCGGATGGGCAGGTGTTAATTTCATGCCCTGATCTTATTTAACGGACAGATATCAGAGCTGTGTCAATCCTCTCATCTAACTCGTAGCAAGAAAACTATTTATATGATGGTATTTCCCAAAATGTCGAACTGATCCTTTAGTGTGTGTGACTGTGTGTGGTGTGTGTGTTTGTGTGTGTTCATTTGTAGGGTCCTTCAGGAGTGCAGGGGCCTGTTGGATACCCTGGACAACGAGGAGTCAAGGTAGGAAATGCAAATGCAAAAATATTCCTGCTATTGTGTAAATACCCTGGGAGTACAGTTTTACTGATCCTCTGGCTGATGGTATTCTATTGGTTGAGAAAGTCTCTTAAACCCCCATTCAATAAATAAAAAGAACAACATGTAATAAGGCTGTATTTTGTAGTTGACCTAACCACCTGTCCATCATCTAACCAAAAGATTAAGCAGGTATTGGTTTTCGCTGCCAACAGTCAGGTTTAATAGAAGCATGGTAGCAAATTGATATGCTTGCCACCTTGTCAAGATGTCATAAACAGCCTGTAATAAAATATAATAATTTTTCTGTTTTTCTTCCTGTTTGTTTATTCTCTCCTGTTTTACAGGGGGCAGATGGAATCAGAGGATTAAAGGGAAGCAAAGGCGAAAAGGTTAGAGGGACAGATAAGTGGTTCATGATGTTTTGTTGTCTGAAAATAACATATTACCGTCACAGAACAAGTACAGTATGCATGCAAGTGTTTTTCACTACCATCTGGGATTTTATGCTGTCTGTGAAACTGGATTTTCTGTCTTTCTTCCTGTCTCCTCCAAATCATTCTGTCTGCAGGGAGAGGATGGTTTCCCTGGAGCTAAAGGGGAGATTGGAGCAAAGGGGGACGATGGAGAAAACGGAGCTGAAGGTGGTCGAGGAGAAGATGGGCCTGAGGGCCCCAAAGGACAGATGGGTCCTCAAGGAGAAGCTGGCCCTTCTGGCACTTCTGGAGAGAAGGTACAGAGCTCCAAATTAATAAAATAAATGTATGCTTAACTGAATATGCACAACAAAAAACGGTAAAAGACAGCTTAAAGCTTTAGTGCGTAACTTTTTGATATTAAGGAACGTCTATTACATTCAAGCCATTGCCAAATGAGTTGCCACAAAGCTAATTAAGACGATCCGCTCCACACAACTCTCTCTGTATTTCTCAGTATGGCTATGTTCAGAAGATTGTGGCCTCCAGTGACTTTCAGCGCAGAAGCTCAAGTGAAAATTATTACCTATTCTGAATAGTCCATCGTGTTTTTTAATCCTCCGTGTCCTTCTACTAACAACTGCGTGGGGGAGGGTTGTTGGGGGCGTGCGCAATCACGTAAGGCTAATGTCATGGACGCGCCAACAGTTTTGTTGTCATTACTTCATTACTACGACAAAAACTACTCACTGTAGCTTTAAGAGTCACGCTGTCTCTCTTTTAGGGGAAACTGGGAGTTCCTGGGCTGCCAGGATATCCAGGGCGACTAGGGCCCAAGGTAAAATAAATACAAAAAGCAATCAACAATTGATTAAATTAATCTAAATAAGTTACAAATATAGTAGATATAATGTATACAAACAAAATGTGTGCACCTTCTTCCTCCTGTTCAGGGCTCTGATGGATTTCCTGGTCCAATGGGAGCTGCAGGAGAGAAAGGGAAGAAAGTGAGTAGAGGGTTTAAAATCAGGATGATATTGTGTCAGGAAATCCGACTTTCTTCCAATAATGTTCTGTCTTTTGTGGTGTTACCCAGGGTCCTGCAGGACAGCAAGGAGCCGCAGGCCAGAGGGGTCCGAATGTGAGTGCTGTGTCTCAAAACATTCCCTAGCACAGAAAGTGAGCTTCATTTCCCTCAAGACTTGTTGGAGATCAAAAACAAAGCTAAAAGAGAGTGAATATTTGACTAACATTTGTCTTGTGGTCAGAAACATGACTCCTAATGAATGCCACTGTTGCTCCATGTCTGTTGGATGTGTAAATAGGCAACAGTTTTCCAACTAGTTTGCCATCTTATAGGGTTAGTTTGGATCTTTTACAGTGGGGTTGTATGAGGCACTTATCCGTAGTCAGTTTATTAGCTACAGTAGAGTAGATGGCGGTCTGCACCTCCCCAGTTTGGAGAAGCAGACAGGAGTACTGATAAAGAAGCTAGGCTGTACTGCTTACAGCAAAACGTATTTTAGCCACCTAAACCGTGACATCAGACAGCCATTTATGACAAGGAACTGAAGCCGTTATATCCTGTATGCTGTCCTAACAGAAACTGTTGTTGGGATTTCTCTATGTACGACTATGTACTACTTAACTTAATGAATTATTTAAGGAGACCAAGCTGGGGATATAATAAGGACCTTTATTTAAAACAAAAGCTCCTGAGTTTGGGGCAGCCTCTAGCTCACCTGGTAGAGCCTCGCCAGCGGCCCGGGTTCAAATCCAACTCGAGGCCCTTTGCTGCATGTCATCCCCCCCTCTCTCCCATTTCCTGTCTCTCTTCAGCTGTTCTAAATAAAATAAAAAAAAAATAAAAAAAATCAATTTAAAAAATTTCACTCTGCAGAGCATCACTAAAGACCTTCTAGAAGCATGCAGTACTTTACACATTGGGGATGGACTTCATCTCACAGCATAGTATATCATCTGACAGTCAATTTATAACAGACCATCGTTTATCTAGGCCCTCTTGCAAGGCTGTAGACCGGACTCGAGTTGGGACTCAAGACCGTTTTTCTATGGTCTCGGACTTGTCTCGGACTCGCTAGTATTTGGACTCGGACTTGTCTCAGCCTTGGCCACTGATCTTGCCAAATATGGCATTTGGTCTCAACCGAGTCCGGGTGTCTTTATTATGTTGACAATAATATTGGAGGGAAAGTGAAACCCAAAATGATTGTCTTGATACTTTCATGCGTAAGACCTTTTTTTCTGTCCTGGACTCGGTCTTGACTCAAACTCAAACCTTTTTGGACTTGGTCTTGTCTTGGACTTAAACCTCTTTGGACTCGGTCTTGGACTTATCTTGGGCTCGACAAAAGTGGTCTTAACTACAGCCCTGCCCTCTTGTGGACTGTAGTAAACTCTCTGTCCTCTTAAACGACCTGCGCACTTCCTGTTTCCATAATTTTACCTAGCAGAACACAGCAGTTGCTGGTCTACCGCTACCTCATTTGGTTGGTTAGATAGTTTTAATGTGTAACTTTGGTGTTTTAAAAGAGTATAAACTAACAAAACTAACTAATTAATAGAGGCAGTGGTAGACTAGCAGCATCTGTGTTGTGTAAGGATAAAGCCAGAGAATGTCTATATGCATAATTTTTTGTCTAGTAATTTGAATGTTACATTCAAAAGAGGAATGGCATAAAAATGCACACTGCTGGGTGTTAGATTTTTTTAAAGTCGCTTTTTTTGTTCTAAAAAGCTTTTTAAAATTTCAATGATGTCATACACATTGTATGGCCAGAGATACTGCTTTATGGCAAGCTCTGAGTCTCTACCTTTTTTCTCTCGACAACATAGCTGACAGGTTAGGCTTTCCCTGTCAATACACGTACTAGAAAGAGTTTTGGTTTGCTAATGTTTTAAAGACCATGGCGAAATATTCACACACACAGACACACACACACACACACACACACACACGCTTCGGATGCCATCAAGTGGGATTTCTGGTCGTAAGCTATCCTTCACTGACCAATCAGCATTCATTAGCAGAATGTTAGCGTATTATGGGCAACAACTACTGAACCTGTAAGAAATCCAAAGGACATAGGTACTCGTTAATTCAACTTTCAACCTATAATCCTTGTTGAACTTGCAAAAACTACAATCAAATCTGAGATTTTTCAACAACAATCAGACAAAAGAGACAAATTTAGCCATCTAGCTCCGAAGACTCTCATTCATTTTGCACTCACCCGCGATCACCCCCAGTGGAACTCTTGTAGAACTGCAACCAAATTTTGTACAATGGGGCTTAATAGGGAGTGAACAGGCTCTGACGGGCTCTGGATAAAGTACTGTTTTTTTGTCAAAAGAGTCTGGTGGTTTTGAAGAGAGCAATATAACAGCTTCAGTTTCCCCTTATAAAGCGCTGTCTAGCGGCATTGTAAAGCGGTTAAAATATTCTAAATAAGGCCTACGCTTAAACTGATAGCCTATTAATTTTTTTAAGCAGGCCTTTTTTTTTTAAATACTTTTTTTTCTGTGTGGCCACGTCCATAGCAGCACAGCTAAGCTTGTTGGTACTCCTGCCTGCTTTTCCAAACTGGGGGCATACCGACCACCATCTACTGAAGGTAACACACTGACTTTGGCTAATTACCTCATACAACCCCACTTCAAAAGTTCCAAACTATCCCTTTAACTTAAAAGGTGATGATGTGTCTCTGAGTATGTTTGCCAATATTCCACTATTATTCCTAATATGAAAATTTTCCAAATTTGATGGCCGGAATGAAAGGGGACTGTGTTTGCACAGTCCAACAAGTCCGCCACTGGTGTAAAACTTTGAAAAAATAATATTTTGCACGGCTGCTTGTAAACGGGAATCTAAGTGGAATATTCACTTGTTCACAATTACTCACATTGTAAATTTTAATTGTGTGAATATTCCCCATAGATTCCTGTTTACATGCAAAATATGAACAGTTATTCACAATGTGAATAATTGTGAACAACAGCTTAGTCAGAATATCGCCTATTTCAGAAAAAGGGAAAGAAAACTGAATCTTATGTGCATGTAAACATAGTCAGTGTTGTGTTTGCAGCTTGTTTCTGCTTCCCCATGTGGCCCAAAAATATATTTTCTATTCTATTCTATTCTGAAGTTTAGTTTCAAAACTTGACAATATTCCTGAAATGTAGTTTTTGTTGATGCCTTCACCATTGTCACCTTAAAGTCACAATATTGCAGATCTCTGAGTCATCACTCTGTTTACTGAACCATTATATACCGTATAATTGGTCACTACCTACTGAACTGAAGATTGGTTTAAACCATGTCTTCTGTCTCAGGTCAGTAAAAGTTCATGGCTTTATTAGGTTTAGTTTTACTTACTTAGTCTTGTTTTTTTGCCAGGGTGCACGAGGTGGCAGAGGTGCAAAAGGACCTACAGGGAAATCAGGAGAAAAGGTCAGCTGACTCTCTTCTCAGCCAATAGTAACACCCTGTCGGTCATTGTTAATGGGTGAATACACAAGCACTATTAGCTGTGCTTCACCACTTTCTATCTGTCACTGCTTACATGTTCTTCTTCACTCTTATATTTTCATAGGGCGTCTCAGGACAGGATGGGCCTTCAGGATCTCCTGGTGAAAGGGTAAGAATAACACTGTTAATATATGTTATTAGTTGATTGATCGCCTATTATAATGGCTGTTTATGTTTTTTAAGGGGCCTCAAGGGCCGCAAGGACGGAATGGAGAGTCAGGACCTAAAGGATCAAGCGTGAGTTGTGAGATAACACACAGACACACATTTACAAATTTAAAATGTATTTATTGATTCATGAACCCCTATGAGACATTGAGGAAGAGGTGAAGTTACCTTGTCCGGGGGAAGCCCAAGGTCCCCTTCTGGAGCCAGGCCCAGATGGAGGGCTCATCAGCGAGCGCCTGGTGGCCGGGTTTGCCATGGAGTCCGGCCGGGCCCAACCTGAAAAAGCAACGTGGCAACTTTCTCTCTATCCCATGGGCTCATCACCTGTGGGAGGAAGGAGGTGGCAGTGAAGGTCAGGGGCCTCGATGGACCAGACCCTGGCGGTAGAGGCTGCCTCTGGAGACGTGGAATGTCACTTCACTGTGGGGGAAGGACCCAGAACCTGTGCGGGAGGTGGAGCGCTACCAATTAGATCTGGTGGTCTCTGTTCTGGAATTATACTCCTTGATAGGGGTTGGATTCTTCTTCTCCGGAGTTGCCCAGGGTGTGAAGCGCCAGGCAGGTGTGAGGATACTCACAAGCCCCCGGCTGAGTGCCGCTACGTTGGAGTTCACCCCGGTGGACGAGAGGGTTGCTCCCTACGCCTGCAGGGTGTGGGGCGGGAACTCAGACTTTTGTTTGTGCATATGCACCAAAAAAAAGCTCGGAGTATTAGGCCGTCTTGGAGACCTTGAATGGAATCCTGTTTGGGGCTCCAGTGGGGGACTCTGTAGTTCTGCTGGGGTACTTCAACGGATACGTAGGCAATGACAGAGACAAATGGAGAGTTGTGATTGGGAGGAACGGCCTCCAGAATCCGAGTGATTGTTCATCTGTGCTAGTCATGGATTGTCTATGACGAACACCATGTTCGAACATAGGGATGCTCATAAGTTTACATGGTACCAGAGCACCCTAGGCCGAAAGTCAATGATTGATTTTATAATCGTTTCATCTGATCTTAGGCCGTATGTTTTGGACACTCAGGTGAAGAGAGGGGCGGAGCTGTCAACCGATTACCATCTGATGGTGAGTTGGGTCGGGGGTGGGGGGAAGACTCTTGACAGACTTGGTAAATCGAAATGGGTTGTGTGGGTAAATTGGGAACGTCTGGAGGAGGACCCTGTCTGACAGACTTTCAACTCACACTACCGGCGGAGCTTTTTGCGCATCCCTGTGGAGGCCGGGGGCATTGAACCTGAGTGGACAATGTTCAAAGTTTCCATTGCTGAAGCTGCAGCTGGGAGCTGTGGTCTTAGGGTCTTAGGTGGCTCAAGGGGCGGAAACCCACAAACAACGTGGTGGACACTGGTGGTCAGGGAAACCGAGTCTTTCCGGGATATGTAATTGCGGAGTACCCCAGAGGCAGTTGCAGGGTACTGAAGGGCTCAAAAGGCTGCAACATCTGCCGTGAAAAAGGCAAAGCAGCGGGTGTGAGAGAAGTTTGGAGAAGACATGGAGAAGGACTTTAGGTCGGCACCAAGGTGCTTTTGGAAAACCGTTCGCCACCTCAGGAGGGTGGAGTAGAGAGCCATCCAAGCTGTGTACAGTAAGGATGGGACGCTGTTGTCCTCAACTGATGAGGTAATAGGGCGGTGGAAGGACCACTTTGAGGAACTATGTCAGAGGCAGAGCAGACGGATGATAGAGGATTGTCGTCAATTTCCCTGGTGGATGTCGCTGAGGTAGTCAAACAACTTCACAGTGGCATAGCCCCATGGATTGATAAGATCAGTCCAGAAATGCTGAAAGCTCTGGGTGTGGAGGGGCTGTCTTTGATGCCACGCCTCTTCAACATTGCATGAAAGTTTGGGACAAGGCCTAAGGAGTGGCAGACTGGGGTGGTGGTTCACCTGTTCAAAAAGGGGGACTAGAGGGTGTGTGCCAATTACAGGGTTATCACAGTTCTTGGCCTCCCTGGTAAATTCTACTCCAAGGTGCTGGAAAGGAGGGTGCGGCAGATAGTGATACCTCGGGTTGAAGAGGAACAATGCAGGTGCCGTCCTGGTCGTAGAACAATGGACCAACTCTAAACTCTCGCAAGGATTTGGAGGGAGCCTGGTAGTATGCCCAACTAGTCTACATGTGTTTTGTGGATCTGGATAAGGTGTATGAACGGGTCCCCCAGGAGATACTGTGGGAGGTGCTGCGGGAGATGACCCCCTCACCCCATCCAATCTCTGAATGACCAAAGCGAGAGCTGTGTCCGGGTTCTCAATATTAAGTCGGACTTGTTTAACGTGAGGGTTGGCCTCGGCCAGGGCTGCGCTTTGTCACCACTCCCTTTTGTAGTAGATATGGACAGGATATTGAGGCGTAGTCAGGGTGGGGAGAAGTTGCAGTTCGGTGGGCTGGGGATCTCATCACTGCTCTTTGCAGATGATGTTGTCCTGATGGCATCATCAGCCTGCAACCTTCAGCACTCACTGGATTGGTTCGCAGCCGAGTATGAAGCAGCTGGGATGGGGATCAGCACCTCTAAATCTGAGGCCATGGTTCTCAGCATGAAACCAAAGCCGTGCCTACTCCATGTAGGGACGAGTCCTTATCCCTAGTGAAGGAGTTAAAATATCTTGTGGTCTTGGTCGCAAGTGAGGGCATAATGGAGCGGAAGATTGGTCTGAGAATTGGCGCAGTGAGTGTGATATTAAATTGAATTTATCGCACTGTTGTGATAAAAAAAGAGCTGAGCCAGATGGCAAAGCTCTCGATCTACCGGTCAATTTTCATTCATACCCTCACCTATGGTCATAAAGGTGGGGTCATGGCCAAAAGAACCAGAATGGGTTTCCTTACGAGGGTGGTTGGCGTCTCCCTTAGAGATAGGGTGAGAAGCTCAGCCATCTGTGTGGAGCTCGGAGTAGAGCCGCTGCTCCTTTGCTCTAACCTGGTTTGGGAACAACTTTGGATCCCCCAGTTGGAGCTGGTTGATGTAGCTCGGGAAAGGAAAGTTTGGGGTCCCCTGCTGGAGCTGCTGCCTCCGCGACCCAACACCGGATAAGCGGATGAAGATGGATGGATGAATGGTCATAATGTGTATTTTTAACTGTTTATCAGGATAAAGATTTACTTCACCACTCCACAAAGTCTTCTATTTTGTTAGGGGGGACAAATCATATAAATATAAAAAAACACATTGACATAGTATACTGGCAAATACACATTTATAGTGTACAGCTAAGGATAATTTCTCAGCTTAACACAGTTGGTATACTTCTTTCCCATTGCTAAAATCTCTGTTGCTCCTTTTTCCAAAACAGTTTTATTGTTTCTCATCCATTTTTTTTATTTGTTTTAGTTTAATGATTTAGTGGAGATAACAACAACAACAAACCACATACTATAGGTCAGTCTTAAGTCTCAACATTAAATTCAGAAGAAAACAAGAACTATAATTTTCATCTTCAAGCCTTCACAGTGAAAACCCAATCTTCCAAAAATAAAAAAGGTCCCAAACCTTTGGCAACCAGAGACAGTGTCTGATTTGTTTCAGTCCAGTTTCTATTTTATATCGGGGCTTGGATGACAGGTGGTGTTTTGTTGTGGTGCAGTTTGCATGGTGCCAATATTTCATACTGCTTCAGGTGTCATCAAAATAAATCATCAAAAGAAAATTCTGATTGAGAAAGCACTACAAATAAATCCTAAAACCTATCATATGCTCCTATGAACTGCCTCTGATGGCCTGCAAGGGGCAGTTCCTGCTGTTGTTTTTGAATATTTGACACCTCATTAACTAAAATGCTTGTGTGTGTGTGTGTGTGTGTGTGTGTGTGTGTGTGTGTGTGTGTTTGGTGTTGGGTGTGTGGTGTGTGTGTGTGTGTGTGTGTGTGTGTGTGTGTGTGTGTGTGTGTGTGTAGGGTCCTGCTGGGAAAGACGGACTTCCAGGTCACCCAGGTCAAAGAGAGAGCCAGTAAGTAAAGTCAAAGTTCATGAAAGTCATTTTTGTTTTGAGTTTCTGAAATGTATTCTTCCATCATTTATGTCCTCTTTTTTGTGAGTAATTGATGTAAATTTAAGATTTGATTTTGGATTGAGGGAGAATATGTGTAAATAGCATTTGGGAAGCGGGTAGATTTTATAATCATATGTAGATCTTAGATATGCGGACATTGGGTGGGATTAAATATTGTTTGTATTTCTTCTCACTCCTTTTGGCATATGTAAACAGACTGTCAAGTATTCACAATTTCTTTTGTTGTAGTTATTATTCATTTATTGTCTTGTTATTTGTTTATTATGATTTGTTTTGCTGTGTCTGTTCTTTACATATTCGACATAAACACACACAAAAAAAGATCATCAGTTACTGCACTTTGGAAAATGGTTTTTACTCACACACACACACACACACACACACACACACACACACACACACACACACACACACTCAATCACAAACCAGAATATGTTTTCTTACCCATCTTTTTCTGTGACTGCAGGGATTCCAAGGGAAGACAGGACCTCCCGGACCCTCAGGTGTTGTGGGGCCACAGGTGAGCTCAACAATGTGACTCAGCTCTGTCACGCAATGTTCCTCCAGGCTTGTGCTTCATGTCTGTATTGGTGTAATTGATCCAATCACCTTTGTGTGTTTCAGGGGAAATCCGGTGAACCCGGTCCAACAGGCGACCGGGGTCACCCAGGGACACCAGGTGTACCTGGAGAGCACGGTTTACCTGGTGTTGCTGGGAAGGAAGGTGGAAAGGTGGGTCCACAGAGTCACTCACATCATCTTATGGCACTTACCCACTGCTAGTACCAGCTCTGCTTGGCTTGGCTCGACTCCACCCGACCGCGGTGCTCCGTCCTCCATTTTCCATTGCAGATTTAGGACCGCCTCATGTGTGAGGCAAGCGTGGCCGGTCTTCATAGCGCAGCTGCAGGAAACTGCCTTGACCTAACGCGACACACACACAGAATGTTGAAGGTGTGTTGTTTTTGATTCTCAGAAGACACAAGTTGTTTCAAAAGAAGCTTGAGGCAGCAAAAAAATGGTGGGTTTGTTCAGGACAGCCCCCGTCTGTCGCTACGATTCTCTCTGACGAATCAGTAGTCTGCAGGTTTTCTTGTCACCTTTTGGTATCGCCTCAGCTCACTTGGAACCTCAATGGAGGTGATACTAAAAAAAATACCTGTTAGCAGGTACTAGGGACCTTTTTTCATAATTGAAAAACAAAAAAGGCGAGTAGAGTCGAGGTGAGTCGAGCAGGTACCATGTAATGGAAATGCGCCATAATAGAGTCTTTGTTTGTGTTTTAATTGTATTATGTTATTTTTGTGTCTCAGGGAGATCCAGGTTTACCTGGGACCTTTGGGAAGAATGGCCCTACAGGACTGAAAGGGTTCAGGGGGAGCAGAGGAGCCCCTGGAGATATGGTAACATACACAGAATGTTGCACACAAATACACATTCACCACAACCTGTTCAAATTACTTGATTTCTTCATGTCATAAATGATGCAAGCTACATAGTAAAAAATGATGTGTGATTAATCCAGGGACCTCCTGGTCTGAAAGGAGGATCTGGACCTACTGGATCGCCAGGAGCAATAGTGAGTTACAGTACACTTCTTTCTGTGTTACTATAGTTCATGTCCATGATGTCCCCTGAATTGGTTTGGGAAATGAAGCATATGGATTCAGTTGCACTTTTTCTTTTGTTTCCAGCGCAAAACTTTACACAAGACCAATTAAACCATGATCAATTGGTTTCCTCTGACCAAATTCAATAAAGTCAATATACATTATAGTCAATTGTAGTCACTATTTTGTCATGTATTATAATTGGAAGCAGTATCAAGCATTACATATGATTCTAGCGGTTTTTATGCCTCCATTATTTTTTGCCTTCATTGCCTCAGTACTTTAAATTGCCGAGACGTTCAAACACCAACACGTCCTGTCTGTAGGGGTCGACAGGTGAAAGAGGCCCTCCAGGACCAGCAGGTGGCATCGGACAGCCCGGTCGGGCCGGAGCGATTGGAGGACTTGGACCAATGGGAGAGAAGGGCGAGCCTGTAATGACATCTCCTTTTTTATGCATTGCTGTATTTAGTAGTTATTTTATTAGGTCTTCTCCCCTTGGATTGACGCCTTTTGATACCTTCAGCCCAATATGTAAAAATTCATTTTCAGTACTGATGGAAATAACATTTAGATCTGTGTGTGTGTGTGTGTGTGTGTGTGTGTGTGTGTGTGTGTGTGTGTGTTTGGTTCTGTGTGTGTGTGTGTGTGCGTGTGTGCGTGTGTGTGTGTGTGCGTGCGTGGCTTGTATGCAGAATAACACATGTTGAATGTATTAATGTTCCAGGGAGAAAAGGGTCCGATTGGACCAGCCGGTCAGGATGGAGATCAGGGACCTGTAGGAATGCTTGGGGCTATGGGCCCTGTAGGACCTGCAGGAGACGACGGAGATAAGGTGAACTGGGTGTGTCTGTGAGTCAGTGAGGCAAAGAGAGAGTTTGTGCTTGTCCTGTGGCTATACATTGTGTCTCCTCTGTGTGTGTTTGTATGTCCACAGGGAGAGCAGGGACAATCTGGGCAGAAAGGCAGCAAAGGAGACAAAGGGGAAGCCGTGAGTCTGAAGCTAAAGAAGTACATCAACATAGACCATACTCCATAACCAGAGTAGATCTAATCATGACTGAATGTGTCTCTCTCTCCCACTTTCTCCCACTCTTCCTTCACAGGGCCCCTCAGGCCCTGCTGGCACTCAAGGTGTAATTGGTCAGCCAGGACTTCCGGTGAGTCTGCTCTTCTCTTTGTATTCTGTTTGTCTTTGATAAAGGTGTCTGAATGTCTGAAGTTCTAAACATGGACTCTTGGAAAAAGATTTGTGGAAAAATGCCTTGGTTACCTTGTTTCAAGCCATTCTAGTGTGGTATAGAAAGTCAGCAGGAAGACCAATCAGAGTGAAGCAGCTTACCTCATTGAATATTAATGAGAACTGGCACAAATCAAGCCAACAGCTAGCCAATAAGAGCCTGGCTATCAGCAGCTTTACCCAGCGCAAGTGGGCGAGCTCGTGAATAGTTAATAACTCAGGCAACATGACGTCAGACTGAC
>NC_045734.1:24605147-24618852 GCF_008692095.1 Etheostoma spectabile | reverse complement strand
AATTGGCCTGATTTCTCCACTTATTGCTTTTCAGTGGCTAGAGCTAACAGAATGTAGAAGTTCATTTTCCCATTCACAACATAATACAAACACATATGGACCTAACATATTTTTTTTGTAAATGCAAGTAAAAATGGTTTTGTGTAACAGGGCACCTTTAAGTGTTTTGAAAACTGAAAGACCTCAAATCACACCGAAGCACAAATATGGGGAGAAGCTCGTGAATCCCAAAAGTCCCACAAATTAACATTTATTATTTTGAGAAAACCTAGTTAGATGCTGTTTTTCACGCTCACTGTCTGGCTTTTATAACTCTGTTTTGAATATTTATCTTGGATTCATAATGCATTAATCATGAAAGGAATAATTAAAAAGTTTCATTAGCTTTGCTTATTTGCTTTCTTGTTGCGAGTTAGAAGATAGGATCAGTATATCTCTCTCATGTCTGTCCGTTAAATACAAAGCTACAGCCAGGAGACAGTTAGCTTAGCTTTAGCATAAGAAACTTGGAAACCCTACTTATATATGTCATCATGAGCATATGTCACCATGAAGTAGCCAGGCAACCTGCAGAGACTCGAGGAAGTCATTGTGTTTGGCTAAGAAATAGAACCACAACTAATTTAGGTTTTTGTACATATTTAACAAATGAGATGCAGCAAGCTTTAGAGGTTCTCTTAGGTGTGTTTGGTTACCTTGTGGAATTACAGGAATTACATCCCATTATTGAGGTAAAGAAAACCTTTCACAGGATCTTGAACCATGTTAAAGTCAAAAGGAGTCACTCCTCACTCTCCTCTTTGTAACAGGGTATAGATGGACTGCTGGGCCCCCGGGGCCAGCAGGGCATGTACGGTCCCAAAGGAGATGAGGGACTTCGTGGCTTCAAGGGCTCTAAAGGACCAATAGGATTACAGGTGAGATTTGTAAAGCAGTCATGATGCAAATCATGGAAATGATAGTGCTGCTTTGCCAGACCCTCCTCCAAAGCGCACTGAAGGAGGGTTGTGGCTACTTCCCAAATTATTCGGGGATGGAAGTGGAAATGTTTTTTTGGCATTTCTGTGAACCAATCCCAATCGTCTTGGGCAGTGCTAAGCGCTAGAGTCCGACAGATAAAGGATTTTTAAGGCCAATACCGATATTTAGTTATTTAAAAATATGATATTCCAATATATCGGCATATATATTTAAAAAAATAAATAAATCCAGAAGCGTGTAACAAAACATAAACAGATTTCTGTATTTGTAGTTATTTATGAGTTCTCACTAAAATAATATGATAATAATTTGTTTTATTGTCACAACAGAACAGAGGAACATCAAAATATATTAAAGTTCTGATATAAAAATGTATAAAAATCTGAAACTTAAAGTCCTTTTGAACAAAAACAAAATAACAAAAAAAAAATCACTGCAAAATAGGCTCGGAAGGAACTTGTTTTGGTGGAACTTGTGTACATTTAAAAGTTGTTTTAGTTGTGCAACAGAAAACTCAGATTGGACAGATAGTCTAGCTAGCTGTCTGAATTTACCCTGCAGAGATGTGAGAAAAAGTTAACCATAGTCCTCGTAAACCGACCAGAGTTTAAAACACCAACACAAAGGAAGCCCAAGGCAATGGATATGCGACCTAAATGAGTGGAACGTCAAGGATATAGACTATGGAAATGGTGTCTTCTGAATAGACAGTTTGAACTTGGAGCTCTTCGCTTTAATCCTGTGTGTGTGTGTGTGTGTGTGTGTGTGTGTGTGTGTGTGTGTGTGTGTGTGTGTGTGTGTGTGTGCGTTTGCGTGTGCGTGTGCGCGTGCACGTTTTCTCAGGGCATGCCTGGCCTGCCAGGAGAGAAGGGTGAAAGTGGACATGGGGGGCTAATGGTGAGTGTATATCCTAAAGATCTGTCCCTCGTTTACATCACATTTTTCCTTCATTTACACAAATTGATAAGCTGATGTTATCATTTCTCCTTCATTACATACCGGGTTTAGGGTCCACCTGGTCAACAAGGCCCCTCTGGTCCTCAAGGACCTATTGGGGGACAGGTAAGTCTCACAGTAACGTTTATGCATCATCATTTATGGTAGTCAAGCACTTGTTTTAAATTCTGCAGAATGATGTGATTTCACTTGTGTTGTGCAGGGTCCAACTGGTCGACTCGGGATGATAGGACAGCCAGGTATTGTTGGAGAGAAGGTAAAGAAATTGCAAGTTACACTTTTTGCGTCCATATTGTATGACAATGTTTGGTCCCCAACAAATAGTCTCTTCTTACACATGATTTCTTTCTCCCTCAGGGTGAGGATGGCGAGGGAGGGGACCCTGGAGCAGTTGGCGTTCCAGGAAGACTCGTGAGTTTTGTTTGATCGATTAAAGACGTCTTCAAACTATCTCCCACCGTCTTTAGCTGATAAGCTTCTCTTGCTCTCTTGCTCCAGCCCTCTTAATCGCTCACTCTGCTCCTTTTGCTACTTCAGGGAGGAAAAGGAGACCAGGGGGAGAAGGGAGATACGGGGCTTCCAGGAGCAGCTGGCCCTCCAGGAGCCAGGGGCATCACAGGGGAGGATGGAGCCAAGGGCAATGCTGTGAGAGACAATCTTACCAAAAAAAATACTGCACTGTTATATATACTGTACAACACAATGCAACACGGAGCTCTGTAATACACTTTGAACCTACATTGTAATGTACAATGCATTTTAAATACAGTTTGTATACTAACATACTTTGCTAACATGATTCAAAACCCATTAATGCTATGCAATATAATGCTGTACTACTGGTCTGTCTCCTCAGGGTCCTCCAGGTCTCACTGGGGACCTCGGGCAGCAGGGAGAAGCTGGACCCAATGTGAGTGCCTGCTGTTTCTACTCATCTTGCTCTTTCCCTTCCCTTTCATCTTTGATTCCAATTATTTTGGCAGTTTTAGAAACATTGTGAGTTCCTCCCCTGGTGGAGCGTGCGCCCATGTGCAGGGGCTTGGTCCTTGACACAGCGGAACATCAAAATATATTAAAGGTCTGATAAAAATGTATTAAAATACAAACTTAGATATGAAACTTAAAGTCCTTGGAACAAAAACACCCTGTTGGCAACAAGGACATTGTCGAGCGCGCTCTGGTAACGCACAAAAAATGCAACGCCAACACTCATAACACGGTTGACCGTCCCTTTTTATTTTATTATTTGCTATTCATTTATCAGAATACTGTATTTGTCATTATAAATGATTCTGATTGAATTAATTTTTTTATCGGCCATTATAAATGCCAATACCGATAGTTCTAGAAATGTCTAATATCGGCCGGGCTATACATCAAGGTAATGATTTTGGATTTTGGATTTTGGATTTTGTTTGAGATTTATGGAATAGTCATGGCAGCTAAGACAGAGAAACCTTTAGGACAGGATGTTTGATTTTTGCAATGGGTCTTTTGAAACATTTTCTTTTTGAATTTGTTTTATAAATAAATCCAACAACCCATCGTCTGCCTGTTTTATTACTCTTCTTCAATATGTCTCATAATTGTATCAACATTAGCACATCACTATAAACATAAGGGTTGTTGTTTTTTTACAATAAAAGCTTTCATGTTTCCATAAAGACATCTTCACCTTTACTTTCTTGTGCAAAAGAAGTTTTCACCTGCCCACTATTGTTCTTTCCTCATCAGGGTGTGGATGGTCTGCCCGGTTCTAAAGGAGACCTAGGAGACCCGGGGAACTCTGTGAGCTCCTCCCTTCTGCATCACACACCATGATGTTCTTTGATTCATAAACAAAATGACAGATTCCATCATCATCCAATTCCATGACTGTATATAAGAGTTTCTTTATATTTTCACAGGGACCACCAGGAGCGGCAGGAGAACCTGGACCATCTGGACCTCCTGGGCGAAGGGTTTGTGTGTTTTTTGTTCACCCAGAATCCTCCTTTTTGATTTCCTGTTTGGTTAAGAATAGGATTAAACCCTGTGTGTGTGTGTGTGTGTGTGTGTGTGTGTGTGTGTGTGTGTGTGTGTGTGTGTGTGTGTGTGTGTGTGTGTGTGTGTGTGTGTGTGTGTGTGTGTGTGTGTGTGTGCGCGTGTGCGTGCAATGCATCTGTGCGATAGATTCAGGTTAAAATGTTTTAAAATGTTCTACAGGGCCACTTGGGAAAACCAGGGAAGGAAGGAAAGGCTGGTCTGAAAGGAGGGAAGGTGAGCGTTAAAAACAACTCTTTGAACAACAACATCTAAATTCTCACAGCTTCTGAAGGTGACCTTGCTCTGCGTCTGTTTCAGGGTGCGTCCGGTTTGGAAGGTCCCATAGGGAAGACAGGGCCCGTAGGTGCCCAGGGACAGCCTGGGAAGCCTGGCCCTCAAGGCTTAAGAGGGATCCCCGGCCCTGGTGTAAGTCAGACAGTGAAGAATGAAGCAGTGGATGTGGTGCATGAAGAAAAGATGTAGGTTCAATTGTTTCTGTTTGTGTGTCTCTCTCTCAGGGAGAGCAGGGTTTAAATGGACCACCTGGCCAGACAGGACCCCCAGGTCCCATGGTAAGAGGACTCATCAAATCTCAGAACATAATAGAGTAAAGAATACTATTCCAAGTGACATTAAGAGAAAAGTAAAAAGATTTTTGACCAAAACAATGATATCACATCCTTAGCTGTTAAAATAGATGAAGGTGAAGCAGGATGACCCTTTACCAGCACATACTGTATATTCTCTGTCAGAGTGATACATGAATGAGGTTTTATATGCATTTGCTTCATTTCAACTTGCATTTGACTAGAGATGTAAAATCAACTCAGTCCTCACCGATCCAATATTATTGATTCAAAGTGAAAATATAGATACACAATGTATACTCTTTATTGATTCCGAATGGGGAAATTACAATTAACACTCTGTTGTTATTACACACTACACACAGGCACTCTCGGTGCCTTGCCAGTACCAAGGTGCACCCTGGAGGTGTACTGACATCTCTCCAGCTACCAGTCCACACTTCGTACCTCTGTCCGTTCTGGGACTTGAGCCAGCGACCCTCTGGTTTCCAACCCAACTCCCTGGGCTGAGCTACTGCCAACCCAAAATACATATCGTCATCTTTAAGATGTGCCTTTATTTTGAAATTCACTCTTTATATCTATTCTTTTCAGTAAAAACAGTTTTGATTTAAATGCCTGGAAGAGCTTAGTGATGACGTGTACATTTGACTCATAACTTCATCTTCTCAGGGTCCACCGGGATTACTAGGACTGAAGGGAGACCATGGCAAAAAGGGAGACAAGGTGCGTGCATACTTCACACACAAACATTCACTCTGAGCTTGACTCAACTTTGACCCTGTGCACATCTATGACATCTGTGCAGGGCCACGGCGGTCTGATAGGTCTGATAGGGCCACCAGGAGACATCGGAGAGAAGGGCGACAGAGGACTGCCAGGAAACCAGGGACTAACGGGTCCAAAAGGAGATGAGGTGCTGAAACACATTCCAAACCCATACACACAAGCTTGGATTACCAACCTGGCAAAATAGGCAATTTGTACGTTCATGGCCTTGCCATAACAGTATGTTAGGTGTGTAACTATTGAAAATTCAGTTTGATACATGCCATGGTTTTATACTCATGGTTTAGTATGATTTGTGTATAATTCTTGCTGTAATAATCCAGATTCAATACTTAATTGTCAAATCAACATGATTGATTGAAATTATCTTAAACAAAGACAGAGAAGACAAAAATAGTAAACTCATTCACTCAGAGAACACTTTTTTCTCACGGGGAGCCCCAACAGGTTAATCCGTCTTTAAATGACAAAGCTGGCAATTATTCTAGATTTTTCTCATTTTCATCACAAACAACAATGCATTTGTAGAAGTTACCTCCAGCATTTCTACTGACATCTTATATCTGACAATTGTGTTTCTTTCGTGTTTAATATCAGGGTCTACTTGGTCCACATGGTCCCCCCGGCCCCCCTGGCCCCACGGGTCTGTCTGTGAGTATTCAAGATAATATTGACAGCAACAAATGCAAAAATATACATCACCATAGTTAGCATGGGGTTACTGGGACGTTGTTTATCTTCCCTCTGTGTGTCTTTAGCTTTAACTCTTTACTTCTCTCACAGGGTGCTACTGGTACAAAGGGCTCTAAAGGAAACCAGGTAACTGTGATGCACGTTGTTTTATTGGACTAAATTAGTCAGTACTATCACTATTGTTAGAGCTGCATACCTCTCTACCACCCTGAAGTGATCCCTTTGCTCTGTGTGGCTTTAGGGTCCAATTGGTCCCAGAGGAGACACTGGACCTGTAGGACCTCCAGGGCAACCTGTGAGTTCTGCTTACAGAAGTGTAGTGCAACCAACAACCATACAACTCTCGTTAGCTGACAATTAACAGAAACAAAACATCTGTTTTTCCTGCACTGTCCCTGTGTCCCTCCTCCCTTCTCCTCAGGGAATGCCAGCAGCCGGCATATCCCCTCTGCCAGAGCGAGGACGGAGAAGGAGAACTCACACCTTGGTGGATGGTGCTGCACTTGAAGAGGAGGAGGCGTTAGATGGAGAAGAGGAGGAATGGATGCAGAGGGACCAGGCGGAGCAGATGAAGGAGGAGGGCCAAGGCATGGAGGAAGTATTTGCATCTTTGACCTCTATGAAAGTAGAGGTGGAGGGTCTGCGTAACCCACAAGGGACATACCACAGCCCCGCCCGCACCTGCAAGGAGCTCTGGCTCCTCCACCCAGATCTCCCCAATGGTACTTCATCAGTTTGTGTCTCTGACCATTAGTAATGTCACAGCTGTCTGCCTGCATGTCTAAGCTTCCTGCGTTTCTGCTTCTCCATCTGATATTATCTGCATGATTTTTCTCCATTTGGTTTTCTTGTTGTTAACAGTAGTTGAGTTTATTTGACCCCTCTGCCCTCCTCTTTCTTTTTCTCTCTCTCTCTCCAGGTGAGTACTGGATAGATCCCAACCAGGGTTGCCATAGAGACTCCTTCAAAGTGTTTTGTAACTTCACTGCACAAGGAGAGACGTGTCTGCAACCTGACAAGAAGTTCCAGTCGGTTAGTTCACATGCAAAAACACACACACGCTCACTTGGATTTTTTTGAGCATTTGATAAATTGTTCAGAGCTAAAAGGAACCTTTGCCAAAAGCTGAATAACTTCTCAGAAAAAGTGAAAGCATCATTTTGTCATTGTTAGTGTTCTGAATCAGTGACGTTGAAGCCGATTGTTTTGTTTGTTTGCCATCAGGTGAAGTTAGCAGCCTGGAAAGGGGAGAAGTCTGGCTCCTGGTATAGTAAATTCAGGAAAGGAAAACAGGTATAGTTTGATGTTTTCACATGGTATCAGTGTATGTCAGTTTGTGTTTTTATACAAGACTTGATGGAAAAGGACTTAAAATGTGAAATAGTGCAATCACTGCTGCAAATGTGGGGCCTATGTGGTTGAATGCTAATCAGCAGCACATGTCGGGTATAGGAAGGCACTTAGCATTTTATTGAATGGGTATTGAAAGCAGACAAAACATCAGATCAACTGAAGTTAGACATTTGGCAGCAATCAGATCACACCAGGGATGAGCAGACCAGAAGTGCAGGATTGGCTGCATGGAGTAAAGTTTTCTGATTGGTTAACAAGCTTTAGCCAATTTTCTAATGCCTTTTTCCCTTCTGCAGGTCGGCATATTTGTTTTTTTGTGAAATATCTTAACAGTGATTGGATTAATATGGTACAAGCATTAATGTACCCCTCAGAGTAAATTGCTAAAGTGTTGCCACCAATG
The DNA here is from genome assembly GCF_008692095.1 of Etheostoma spectabile. Lineage (NCBI taxonomy): Eukaryota > Metazoa > Chordata > Actinopteri > Perciformes > Percidae > Etheostoma > Etheostoma spectabile. Next base: position 24,611,064 of record NC_045734.1, on the reverse strand, counting down.
TAGGCTGAGACCTTGGCAACGTCCTAAGTCTGAAGCTGACCCTTTGCAGTGTGTCATCCTTTCGCTCTCTCCTGTCTCTTTCCTGTCGATCTGTACTAAAACAAATCCTAAAAAGTCCATAAAAATTGTGTTACAATCATGCATACAGCATCATCATCAGCATTATAAACCGGTGCACTCCAGGTAAATTGTGTTGCTTTATTGGTTAACCAGGATTTTGGGTTGATGTCATCAGTGTTGTGCCCATATTAGACAACTACCTTTCTGTGTACTTTATGTGTGTGTGTAACCAGATTTCCTACTCTGGGTCGGACGACGTTCCAGTCCACGTGGTCCAGTTGACATTCCTGCAGCTGTTGAGCGCGACGGCCAAGCAGACCTTTACTTACCATTGCCTCAACTCCGCCGCCTGGCTGCACGCCACCACTTACAGCCACGAACACGCGCTGCGCTTCAGAGGCGCCAACGGGGAGGAGCTGACACATGAGAACACGCATTACATTAGTGCGCTGTACGACGGGTGTCAGGTGAGTCACACAGATATGTATGCAAGTGTAAACACGTACATTTGTTTTTTGATTCGATACAATGTGTTTCTCTGCTGTAGACGCGCTCGGGGCAAGAGAGGACGGTGTTGGAATTTGACGCTCCGCTGTCCAACACGCTCCCCATCATCGACGTGGCCGTGGCTGATTTTGGGAAGGGGAGCCAGAAATTTGGTTTTCAAGTCGGCCCAGTCTGCTACAACGGTTAACCAAACAGGGGGAAGATTACAACAGGAGTAATTTAATAGGAAAAAGAGCCACGGACACTTTTTATATGCAGGGAGAAAACTACATTCAAGACTTACCACATATTTATAAGTTGATTTACCTACAACAGTGTTCCTTCATCTACACGTTCATCTGTGATACATACATTCATTCACTCTCTCTCCTTCATTTCATTTTATTCATCTCATACATTCTCACAACTGACTCGCATATTGTGTTTTCATGAGCAGTGCATACATGTAGTGACAGTCAACCACATCCTCAGTTACACACATTTTATTTTTATTTTCATATTTTCATTTTATCATTCCTCTTGGAAGGAGTGAGTGGTGCTCTCACTGTTTCATTCTTGTCTATTCATATGTGTATTGATCTATGCACTCATTTCCCACCTATGCATAATCATACACAAGTCTAAAAACACTACGAACACTGAATAATCTTAAAAAATATAAAAATGCCATATTTGAGCAACATTCACCCACCATGTTGTTCCGTAATATCATCAAACCTCAAATTGCTGTGTTGTATTTGTTTGTTGTTGTCACTTTGTTGTTATAATTATCTGTTATGTGACTGATATTGGAGTGTAATTCATCACGGTGCTATTATGTGGCTCCTAGCAGAGTACATTTCTTTGTAAAAGGGAACTGGGGCAGTGCATTTTTTATATTGTAAAGCTGTGTTTTATATTTTTTCAACATAAGAAACAAGCTGTTGTACATGATTGCCTCAATGTCTTTCTATGCATAGTTGTGTGGGGAAGTGACTGAGTAACATATTTTAATAAAAGTACATAATGTACATTTAAGTTAATATGGTGAGATTTAGTTTTATTGATGCTCTTCAACCAGAAATTCCATTCAGTGTGGTGTTTAGGTCTGCACTTTGATCTTTTTTTAAAACATAATATTCAGACTGCAGTTCTCTTACTAAGGTTACATGGTGCTTAATGACTGCATACGGTTTAATGCATGTCAATTAAAAGCTAGTTTTAGAATTGGCAATGTCAGTCTTTCAGTCAGTACACTAGTTGACTGAAATATCTCAACAACTATTGGAAATTGTCATCATTTTTGGTACAGTCCTTTATGGTCCTCAAGGGATGAAGCCTATCAATTTAAGCTTTGCCCTTTTTCATAAGCATAAATATGAGGTTGAAATGTTTTATTGTTTTAGGTAAATGTCTCTTCAGCTATTGCATGGTGATCTTTATTAACTTTGGTACAAATTGTCATGGTGCGGAGATAATTTAAACCTAATGACTTTCTCTGACTTTTCGTTTAGCTGATATTTGTGGTTGTAAGTAAAATGTATCGACAACTATTTGATAGATTGCCCTGAAATTTGGTACAAACATTCATGTTTGCCTAAGGATGAATAGCAAAAACGGATCCAGCTCTACAAAAAATAATCTTTAAAAAAAAAAAAGTGTTTTGTGCAGAAATGGTGAGTTTAAATTAAAATAAAGGCATAAATAAGTTTGTTTAGGGCAGCAGCCCACAGACCTTATGTGTTTTTCAAATGTCAAATTTGAGTCAAAGATTATTCATATTTTTCTGGCAGGGAGCTGACTATGTGTTGGCATTAAAACCAGCTTTTTCATTAGTGTGTACGTGCGCGTGTAGTATTCATTGTGGCTGCAGCTTGAGGATGCATCATTCATATTCTCTCTTTTTTTCCTGTCTTTGCTTATTCACTATTTTGGGCGGTGACCCTTATCTGTCTATCGACATCTGCTGTAACAATGCTGCTGAAACTTTAATGAGAGGAAGCAGCACTCCACCAGGACTGTTTAGCCGCATTTTTAGCAATTAAATATGGCGTGACATGAAAGTCAGTAACATCATAGGTAACTATGATGTACGACCATCAGCGGGAGCAACCACGGGAATGTGTATATTTTATACTCTGAGCTTCAACCGAGGGAAGGTTCACTGTTTTATTAATTTCCAGTTTGTGTACTGAAGATAAAATGACAGTGTCCACAGATATGGACAAGAAAAATGGTTAACGTTTTATCTTTTTATTTGTTTCAAACCACTAACGTTAATAGTTAAGTTAGCGGTGCGTGACTATGATAGTCCATCCCGAGATGTATACTTTTCTTGCTTAATTGGTCCAAAATTTGATTAGTTTTATTGCTACAACGATGGGAAAACGTGGCTTAGACATTTATGGTCCTCGAAGGTTAAAATTATAATTGTGACGATTCTCTGACTTATTTCATGCTAACATGTAGCTAACGTTAAAAGCTAATGTTCCATGCTGCAATGCTAAAGATTAGCATGTAAACTAGCTAACTGAAATGCTTGCATTAGCCCAGCGCAACCTATTCTGATACTCCTGATATTGACCTTAATATGTTTTCCCATTTTTTATTTCATGACAAATGTATAAAATACCTTAAATTGATATTCTGTGTAATAACGTATTATTATGCTTAAAATGGCAGACATGTCTTAATTAAAAACATAATTTTGCTATTATTAACTTTAACGTTAGAAAAAGTTCTTGTAGGAGTGCCTGTGTTCAGAAAACATTTAGGTTAACATTTGAAAAGAAATGGCATCTCATGTTAAATAGGAACAAGGGTGGATTTGTAGAAAAAAGCCTGTTCATAATCCCCAAAGAAATGAAAAAATGATTTTAGATTCCAATTAATCTCTGCCAGTCGACCGACTAATAAAACAACTATAACTGTTTCACCTTTAATAAGACATTTTCCAATGATACCCAGCTGTATCTAATGGTACAAAATTGGACAGCACACAAACAAAAGTGGTATTATTTTTAACACTAGTTCTGTAACGTAACTTCATGAGGCTTAAACCAACAGTGTTACATGTAATCTGTCACTCACAAGTGCACCCACACATCCATTAACTGTATTTCCACTGCCTGTGTTGACGTACCAGATACTTATCCTTTTCTCCAACCCCTCCCCTACACCCCTCTTTCACTTTCTTCTCCTCTCCAGTTGCTGCCTGAGTGGCTCTCTTCACCATGCGGCCAACACCAGGACTTCTTCTTCCACAGCCAGAGGGCATTCACTCACTTCCAGTCCAGCCACAGTAGCCCATAACCCCGAGGCTAACTAAGGCGTGCAGTCCCCACTGGTACCTTAAATAGATGCTGGAGTCTCTCCTAAGTGCTCTGCAGGGTCACAGGCGTGTCTTTTGGTTTTTATGCCTGCGGTGAGCCAAACCTGGGTAAAGACTCAGGAGACCTGAAGGAGAGAAAATGATGGAGATGGGTCCACCTGAAGCCTTTTGGGTGCTGCAGCTGCTGTTAACTGTCTGCTCATGTAAGGTAAGAACATGCCCCCACTCCAACTCTTAATCTCCGTGAAGGGAACATCACAATCCAAAATGATTGCAGTTTTCCAACTTCACATCAGATCTCTATATGTCGATGGAAGCTAATTTTAACATTGGATCATTTTTAACTTAAAATATAGAAAAAGTTCAGAGTAGTAATACACACTTTGGCAAAGCACTTTTTTGTTGTTTTTTCAATTTCCATAATTAAAGCATGCATGTTTGCATGGGGAATGTATTTATCTCCCAAATAGCACATTTCCCATTTGCGTTCACCCTGGGTCTTTCTGAGCCTTTTTTACACTGCGTCCAAAGAAATGAAATGTTTTATGCATTGACAGCATAAAAAGGAGATAAACACAATATTTTCTCCCAGAGGAGTTCTTGCCAGCATCTTGAGAGTCCTCCTTCCAGTTACACCTAAAATCACATATGAATGCATTTTTCTGGGTTTTACACTCCGAGAAATCACTATAATCTTTATCTTCTATCCATCTGCCTTTTCTAGTTTGGGTTCTATGATGTATTTTGCAACTTTGCTTTGCTCTTTCGCTGTATGAAAAACACATTATTATAATAATATTATTATTATTATTATTATGATTTTATATGGTTTCACAGTGCTCGGTTGTCATTTCGGCTCTATTGTGGCCCTCCATCTCTTGACAACTGTGTTAGCCTTAAGTGCTGCTGATTGAAATATTCATGGTAGTTCAGCGTATTTGCCAAAGGGCTTTTTATGTATAATCCATGTGTTTCCTGGGGGTTATTTACTGAGACAAGGAAGCAGGAGCATGTAACTGCTGATTAGAACAAAGGCACAATAAAACATTTAAAGTTGGTTAGTTAAATTGTTGACACATAATCGCTCTAGGCGTGCACTACAGAGCAGCCGTGTTCCTTTTGTAGTTGAGTTGCAGATAGTAGTCCTGTTATATTACCATGAGAAGCGCTCTCCCACATCAGCTATTAACACTAATGTTCTATAGGGGGTCATGGACACCTCAAACCCTCTTCAACACATACTTAACATTGTGTAATGACGTTTCCTTTTAAGAGAAATGCTACAGAAATAATGCATAACTTCAGTTTGGTGTCGGTAGCCGTAAAACACGGTTAAATACAATGATTTTATGCAGCACCACCTCTTTAAAAATCCCCAATAAGTCTATTTCCATTTCTGTCATTGGAGTTTTATTAGAGTTTGTACATTAGAGAGGTCTCTGGGTAAACTGGGTAAACCCCGCCCACTCTATTTGATTTCACCCTAAATCCATTGAGCTTGGCTTGGTCTGGTGATAGCCAGTCTAGTCTCTGGGGTCTACTTGATCCTAAACATAACTAACATCACTATGTACTGTACATTTCTCTGTTCTTTGTGAATTACTTTTTATCAGATAAAAGGAATGTATGCATTATTTGTGTATGCGTAGCCCATATCAAGCATATACAGTTATTTATATTCCCTTATTTGGTGTATTAACCATGCTTTATGTTCATTTCCATATTTTGTGGAATTGGACCATACTTCCGCAGATCTTTTAGCTCCTATTGATCTGCAGTCCCTGGGAAGGTTGATATAATATAAACACTACAAAATACTCACACATTGGCTGGATTTTCTTTTGGGAGTTTGTCCATGGAAACGCTGCCAACACTGATCAAATAAAACATCCTCTGAACATCTTGTACTTCCAAACCTCTCAAGTTTGATCAAATCTAGAGCATACTAGCACTAGGTGGACATGGGACCGCTGGCCACATGGGGGGAGTGTTGCATCAGTTTGCAATTCAAATGCACACACACACACACACACACACACA